>NC_060185.1:13679784-13709784 GCF_021184085.1 Oncorhynchus gorbuscha | reverse complement strand
TTTATTCAGACCAGGTTTACCTGATGCCTGCATGTCTACACACATTTGCTACTCTTTGATGAGAAAACAAAACATTTGTGTGTGCCTGCCACAGGGGGCTTGTGGCACCTTAACTCGGGAGGATGGGCTCGTGGTCATGGCTGGAGTAGAACGAGTGGAATGGTACCAAAAACATCAAACACGTGGTTTCTATGTGTTTGATATCATTCCATTTACTCTATTCCAGCCTCCACTGGTGTATGTGTGAGCGTGTGCGTTAACCTGTGTGTGTGTGTGTGTGTGTGTGTGTGTGTGTGTGTGTGTGTGTTTACCTGTTTGTGTGTGTGTGTGTGTGTGTGTGTGTGTGTGTGTGTGTGTGTGTGTGTGTGTGTGTGTGTGTGTGTGTGTGTGTGTGTGTGTGTGTGTGTGTGTGTGTGTGTGTGTGTGCATGCATGTGTGTGTGTGTGTTTACCTGTTTGTGTGTGTGTGTGTGTGTGTGTGTGTGTGTGTGTGTGTGTGTGTGTGTGTGTGTGTGTGTGTGTGTGTGTGTGTGTGTGTGTGTGTGTGTGTGTGTGTGTGTGTGTGTGTGTGTGTGTGTGTGTGTGCGTGTGTGCATGTGTGTGTGTTTACCTGTGTGTGTGTTGTGTGTGCGCGTGTGTTTACCTGTGTGTGTTGTGTGTGCGCGTGTGTTTACCTGTGTGTGTTGTGTGTGCGTGTGTGTTTACCTGTGTGTGTTGTGTGTGCGTGTGTGTTTACCTGTGTGTGTTGTGTGTGCGTGTGTGTTTACCTGTGTGTGTGTGTGTGTGTGTGTGTGTGTGTGTGTGTGTGTGTGTGTGTGTGTGTGTGTGTGTGTGTGTGTGTGTGTGTGTGTGTGTGTGTGTGTGTGTGTGTGTGTGTGTGTGTGTGTGTGTGTGTGTGTGTTTACCTGTGTGTGGGCGTGTTATTGTTCTGTCATGTTAATGTAAAGACATCTCTCCCCTGCTGCATATTATTGCTTATCTGATGCTGTTATCGGATGAGAAGGCAGTCTCCTGTATAACCCATCTGTCTATGGGGGATTCCGACACCTTGTTTGTTTACCACACAAGCTAACATTGTAGCCGCCTGAGTACATTGTATTTTGTTAGCCCCGTAGGACATAATAGGGTAGGATAGGGCAGGATAGGATATGGTCGGATAGAATTGGGTAGTATAGGGTAGGGTAGGATAGGGTAAGGGAAGGATAGGGTAAGGGAAGGATAGGGTAAGGTAGGGTAGGGTAGGGTTGAATAGGATAATGGGAATTGATGGGAAATGATGTAAATATATCACTAGCCACTTTAAACAATGCCACCTTATATAATGTTACTTACCCTACATTATTCATCTCATATGCATATGTATATACTGTACTCTACATCATCGACTGCATCCTTATGTAACACATGTATCACTAGCCACTTTAACTATGCCACTTTGTTTACTTTGTCTACACACTCATCTCATATGTATATACTGTACTCGATACCATCTACTGTATGCTGCTCTGTACCATCACTCATTCATATATCCTTATGTACATGTTCCTTATCCCCTTACACTGTGTATAAGACAGTAGTTTTGGAATTGTTAGTTAGATTACTTGTTGGTTATCACTGCATTGTCGGAACTAGAAGCACAAGCATTTCGCTACACTCGCATTAACATCTGCTAACCATGTGTATGTGACAAATAAAATTTGATTTGATTTGATTTTTAGGGAAGGGTAATATAGTGTAAGGGTAGGATAGGGTAAGGTAGGATAGTATAAGGTAGGGTAGGGTAGGGTAAGGTAAGGTAGGATAGGAGAGAGTAAGGTAGGATGGTATAAGGTAGGGTAGGGTAGGGTTGAATAGGACAGGGTAGGGAAGGGTAGTGTAGTGTAAGGGTAGGATAGGGTAAGGTAGGATAGTATAAGGTATGATAAGGTAGGGTAGGGTAGGGTTGTGTAGGGTGGGTAGTATAGGGTACGGTAGGCTAGGGTAGGGTAGGGTTTTATAGGGTAGGGTAGGGTAGGATAGGGTAGAGTAGGATAGGGTAAGGTAGAATAGTATAAGGTAGGATAGGGTAGGGTTGTATAGGATAGGGTATGGTAGGTTGTGTATGGTAGCAAAGGGTAGGGTCAGATTGGATAGGATAAGATAGGGTGGGTAGAGTAGGGTAGGATTGGGTAGTGTAGGGTGGGTAGGTTAGGATAGGGGTAGGATTAGTTAGGATATGTAGATAGGATTGTCAGGACGCGGTTACGAACCCAGGTCTCCGGAGTGAGAAACAGTCACTTAACCAACTGAGCCACAAACAGTCGGCAGAACCCAGAAGATGAGGCAGACACAGCAGTACTTGAGACGGTGTATTTAATGAAGTAAAAAGTGAAGTTCTTCAGGAAAACATGTAACTCCACAACCTCAAAAGGAATTATACAAGAACAAAGGTAATCCTCCAAGACAAAAAAGGTAAATCCACAAGGTGGAAGGTAAAGCACAAAAAGCCTCAAAAGATAATCAAAAAACAAACAAACAAGAACAAAAAACAGAATTCCACAAGAGAGTCCACCGGGATCAACAAGAGTTCTCAGAGTACTAGGGCTGGGTGCTAACATACAAACACAGAGCAAAGAACAGAGGAAAACAAAGGGTTTAAATACAATCAGGGGAAACGAGGCACAGGTGCAAATAATAATGGGGATCAAGGGAAAACAAAAGGTCAAAAGGCACAATGGGGGCATCTAGTGACCAAAAACCGGAACAACCCTGGCCAAATCCTGACAGAATCCCCCCCCTAAGAACGGCTCCTGACGTTCCTACCAACTCTCTCAGGGTGGAGGGCCCTGAACTGACGAATGAGGTCAGGGTCCAGTATGTCTTTGGCAGGAACCCAGGAGCGCTCCTCGGGACCGTAGCCTTCCCAGTCCACCAGATACTGCCAGGACCGCTGCACCCGGCGGGAATCCAGTATCCGATGGACGGTATAAGCCGGCTGGCCTCCAATGACACGAGGCGGAGGGGGAGGTCTGTCTGCCGGGACAAGGGGAGAAAAAACAACAGGTTTTAATAAGGAAAGGTGAAATGTGGGATTAATCTTAAGGGATCTGGGTAAGTGTAGGCGATAAGAAACTGGGTTAACTCTCCTGGCAACCTTAAAGGGACCAATGTATTTTTGGGACAGCTTGCGAGACTCCACCCGTAGTGGTAAGTCTCTTGTGGAGAGCCAGACTCTCTGGCCGGGGCGCAGGGTAGGCCCGGGATGGCGACGTCTGTTGGCTTGTTGTTGGTACCTCTGTGAGGAACGCGTAAGATTAAGACGGGTCTTCCTCCACATAAGCCGACAGCGTTTGACGAACTTCAAGGCTGAAGGCACTCTGACTTCTGCCTCCTGGTCGGGGAACAACGGAGGGGCATAGCCAAACTGACACTCGTGCGGGGACATACCAGTGGAGGAGGAGCGCAAGGTGTTGTATTCGGCCCAAACAATGAAGGACGACCATGTGGACGGGTTGTTACGAGTCATACATCGGAGGGTGGTTTCCAGCTCTTGATTCATCCTCTCAGTTTGGCCGTTGGACTCCGGATGGTACCCTGAAGATAGACTGGCAGAAGCCCCCATGAGTTGGCAGAAGGCCTTCCAAAACCTTGAGGCGAACTGGGGACCTCTGTCAGAAACCATATCTTGAGGAATGCCGAAGACTCGGAACACATTATTAATTACCAACTCAGCCGTTTCCTTGGCAGAAGGTAACTTAGTCAGAGGGACGAACCTGGCCGCCTTTGAAAACCTGTCGATAATGACTAGGATAGTAGTATTGCCATGGGATGGAGGAAGGCCAGTAATGAAGTCCAACGAGATATGGGACCAGGGTATGTGGGGAACAGGTAAAGGGTGAAGGAGTCCTTGCGGGCGGAGGTGAGAAGATTTGCCCTGGCAGCACACGGGGCAGGCATTGACGAAAGTGGCAACGTCTTCTCTTATGGTAGGCCACCAGAACTTACGCTGGATGAACTCCAAGGTGCGACCTACGCCCGGGTGACAGGTGAGGCGAGAGGAGTGCCCCCACAGAAGGACCTGAGTCCTCACTGCCTTGGGGACAAACAACCGATTGGCAGGACCTCCTTTCGGGTCTGGTTCAATAGCTTGAGCTCGTCTCACGGTATCCTCAACTTGCCACGAGATCGGAGCCACGATCTTAGCAGCAGGAAGGACAGGCATGTCCGTGTCATCTCGAATGGCAGGAGCGTAGACTCGGGACAGGGCATCCGGTTTGAGATTCTTCGACCCGGGCCGATAGGTGAGGAAAAACTGGAATCGATTGAAGAAAAGAGACCATCTAGCTTTTCTAGAGTTCAACCGCTTCGCCTGCTGCATATACTCCAGATTTTTGTGGTCCGTAAGCACTTGAAACGGGTGAGAAGCCCCCTCGAGCCAGTGTCTCCATTCCTTCAATGCCATCTTAACCGCTAGGAGTTCACGATCCCCCACATCGTAGTTCCTCTCAGCCGGGGTAAGCCGGTGTGAGAAGAAAGCGCACGGATGAAGCTTCTTGTCTTCACCCCTCTGAAACAGGACAGCTCCAACACCAACCTCTGAGGCGTCTACCTCCACCACAAACGGTTCATCCGTAGTCGGTAGTATCAGGATGGGAGCAGAGAGGACGCGCTGCTTGAGTCCTTGGAAGGCCGTCTCAGCTTCTCTTCCCCACAAAAACCTTGCATTGCCACCCTTGGTTAAAGCTGAGAGAAGGGCTGCCACCAACCTGAAGTTCTTGATGAACTTGCGGTAAAAGTTAGTGAAGCCCAGGAAACGCTGAACTTCCTTAACGGATTTGGGGGTGGGCCAATCCGCTACTGCCCCTACCTTCCTGGGGTCCATTTGGACTCGACCGGGTTCCACTACAAATCCCAGGAATTGTACTTGAGATGAATGGAATTCACATTTTTCCGGCTTAACGTACAGATGGCTGTCTAGGAGGCGTTTGAGTACTTGTCTGACATGCTTAGTGTGTTCTTGAAGAGAGCTCGAAAAGATGAGGATGTCATCCAAGTAAACAAACACAAATATGTTAAGCATATCCCTAAGCACATCGTTTATGAGCGATTGGAACACCGCTGGGGCGTTGGTCAGGCCGAAGGGCATCACCAAGTATTCATAGTGAACAGTAGGCGTGTTGAAAGCAGTCTTCCACTCGTCACCAGGTCTGATCTGCACAAGATGGTATGCGTTCCGCAGGTCAAGCTTAGTGAAAACAACTGCTTCCTGGAGCAGCTCGAAGGCTGTGGCCATAAGGTGTAGCGGGTAACGGTTATGGACGGTTATGGCATTGAGTCCCCGGTAGTCGATGCAAGGACGTAATACACCGTCTTTCTTGGCCACAAAGAAACACCCTGCTCCCGCCGGGGAGGTGGATGGACGCATGAGGCCTGCTTCCAGAGCGTCCTTGATGTAGGTATCCATAGCAGTTCGTTCGGGTGGAGATAGGGAAAAGATCCGACCCCTGGGAGGGCAAGTGCCCGGAAACAGTTCGATGGGGCAATCATAAGGTCTATGGGGTGGTAGCATGGTGGCCCTCTGTTTGCTAAATACCAGTTTGAGGTCATGGTAACACTCGGGAACTCGGGTCAGGTCGATGGATTCTAAAGACTCGGAAGTAGAACTCGGGGAATTCGGGAAAATACAAGTAGCTTGGCACGTAGGAACCCACTGCTTGATAGTGCCCACAGACCAGTCGATGTGAGGGTTATGGCTGTGAAGCCAGGGGTATCCAAGGACGAGAGGGAACTCGGAACAGGAGATCAAATGAAAGTTCATCAATTCCTGGTGTTGTGAAACTGAAAGTCGCAAGGAGGTAGTGACATGAGTGACAAGTCCAGATCCCAAAGGGCTTCCATCCAATGTAGTAACCCTCATGGGGTCACTTAGAGGTTCAGAGGGAACGCCATTCTCCTTCGCCCAGACACCATCCATGAAGTTACCTGCGGCTCCAGAGTCTACCAAGGCTTTAAGGTGAAGCTTGTGGTTGTCCCAGGAAAGGGTGACTGGAATGAGCAGACGGGAGTTGGACGGATGGGAGGAGGTTATGTTTCCCGTTACAGTTCCCCCTGGTCTGTACGGGACATAGCGTTTCCCTGGAGCCCGGGACACGTGGAACGGAAATGGCCCGGTTTGCCGCAATATAGACAGCGTCGCTCCCTCATCCGGCGGTCTCTCTCAGCCTGGGAGATGCGTCCAATCTGCATGGGTTCCGGTGGAGCCAGCGAGGATAAAGATGGGGACTCGGAGCTGGGACTGATAGGGGCTAGAGGTCTACGGTTGAGTTCTCTCTCTCTCAGACGCTGGTCAATGCGTGAGGCCAACTTGATCAGGGACTCGAGATTGTCCGATGGTTCCCGAGTGACCAGTTCATCTTGGATAGGTGTCGGAAAGGCCTTTCAGAAAGCACACCGTGAGCGCCTCGTTGTTCCAGCCACTCGCTGCTGCCACCGTGTGGAACAGGATGGCATAGTCCGTCACGCTGCGCCGACCTTGGTAGAGAGTCAGGAGCTGTTTGGCTGAGTCAGGACCACTGCTTGGGCCTTGAAACACTCGTTTGAATTCCTCAGGAAAGGCAGAGTAGCTGGCACAGCAGGAACTATGGGCATCCCACACAGCAGTAGCCCAGGCCAGGGCTTTTTCCGACAGCAGGGTGATGATATATGTGATCTTAGACCGGTCGGTGGGGAACGACGAGGGTTGCAGCTCTAAGGAGAGAGAACATTGGTTGAGAAACCCTTTAAAAGCACTTGGACCACCTGAGAACCATTGGGGAGGTGGAAGACAAGGTTCAGCCAGAGGGTTAACTGCCATGGGTACGTGAATCTGAGGTACTGGGACGGGGTAAGTCGATCAGATATCTGCTTTATGGAAGTCAGCATCTCCGACAGAAGATGAGAATGTCTAGCCATTAAGGCCAGTCTCCTGGTGGTGGGACAGCATGGCAACAAGGTCCTGGGAACTGGCTGCCTCTGGGTTCATTTTTGGCTCTGTGTTTCTGTCAGGACCAGGTTACGAACCCGGGTCTCCGGAGTGAGAAACAGTCACTTAACCAACTGAGCCACGAATAGTTGGCAGAAGCCAGAAGATGAGGCAGACACAGCAGTACTTGAGATGGTGTATTTAATGAAGTAAAAAGTGAAGTTCTTCAGGAAAACATGTAACTCCACAACCTCAAAAGGAATCCTACAAGAACAAAGGTAATCCTCCAAGACAAAAAACGTAAATCCACAATTTTTTATTTTATTTTTTTTATTTAACCAGGCAAGTCAGTTAAGAACATATTCTTATTTTCAATGACGGCCTGGGAACAGTGGGTTAACTGCCTGTTCAGGGGCAGAACGACAGATTTGTACCTTCTCAGCTCAGGGGTTTGAACTCGCAACCTTCCGGTTACTAGTCCAATGCTCTAACCACTAGGCTACGCTGCCGCCCCCACAAGGTGGAAGGTAAAGCACAAAAAGCCTCAAAAGATACTCAAAAAACAAACAAACAATAACAAAAAACAGAATTCCACAAGAGAGTCCACCGGGATCAACAAGAGTTCTCAGGGTACTAGGGCTGGGTGCTAACATACAAACACAGAGCAAAGAACAGAGGAAAACAAAGGGTTTAAATACAATCAGGGGAAACGAGGCACAGGTGCAAATAATAATGGGGATCAAGAGAAAACAAAAGGTCAAAAGGCACAATGGGGGCATCTAGTGACCAAAAACCGGAACAACCCTGGCCAAATCCTGACAAGGATAGGATAAGCTAAGGTAAGATAAGGTAGGGCAAGATAGGGTAGGGTAGGATAGGGTTGGGTAAAGTGCAGTAGGATAAAATAGATTAGGGTAGGATAACATAGATTAGGGTAGGATAGGATAGGGTAGTATAGGGTAGTTCAGGATAGGGTAGGACAGGACAGGACAGGGGTAGAGTGGGAAAGGATTAGATAGGGTAAGAAAGGATAGGGTGGGAATGGGTAGGGTAGGCCAGGATAGGGTAGGATAGAGATATGATATGTTAGAGTGGGGTAGGATAAGATATGTTTGGTTAGGATATGATAGGGTAGGAAGAGTGAAGTAGGGTTGGATAGGTTAGAGAGACTTGATTTGCAGACGTGTTTACGTGCTGCTGTTCGTTTTGTTGCTAACCTTACTTTGCTACCTGACAACTTTACTGTTTTTACTTTTTAATATTCACATGGAAATGTCCACAGACCCACTCCAAAAGGCTTTCGGAGCCATCATCGACTCAGTGGGTTTTGTTCAACATGTCTCCAGACTTACTCACTGCCACAGTCATACTCTGGACCTAGTTTTGTCCCATTGAATAAATATTGTGGATCGTAATGTTTTTCCTCATAATTCTGGACTATCGGACCACCATTTTATTACGTTTGCAATTGCAACAAATAATCTGTTCAGACCCCAACCAAGGAACTTCAAAAGTCGAGCTCTAAATTCTCAGACTACCCAAAGAATCCTTGATGCCCTTCCAGAGACCCTCTGCCTACCCAAGGACGTCAGAGGACAAAAATCAGTTACCACCTAACTGAGGAACTCAATTTAACCTTGTGCCATACCCTAGATGCAGTTGCACCCCTAAAAGCTAAACACATTTCTCATAAGAAACTAGCTCCCTGGTATACAGAAAATACCGAGCTCTGAAAAGCAAGCTTCCAGAAAATTGGAACGGTTTGGCGCCACACCAAACTGGAAGTCTGTCGAATAGCTTGGAAAGACAGTACCATGCAGTATCGAAGAGCCCTCACTGCTGCTCGATCCAACAATTTTTCCAACTTAATTGAAGAAAATAAGAGCAATCGGAAATGTATTTTTGATACTGTCGCAAAGCTCACTAAAAAGCTGCATTCCCCAAGAGAGGATGGCTTTCACTTCAGCAGTAATAAATTCATGATCTTCTTTGAGGAAAATATCATTATCATTAGAAAGCAAATTACGGGCTCCTCTTTAAATCTCCGTATTCCTCCAAAGCTCAGTTGTCCTCAGTCTGCACAATTCTGCCAGGACCTAGGATGAAGAGAGACACTCAAGTGTTTTACTACTATAACTTGACACAATGATGAAAATGGCCTCTAAACCTTCAAGCTGCATACTGGCCCCTATTCCAACTAAACTACTGAAAGAGCTGTTTCCTGTGCTTGGCCCTCCTATTTTGAACATAATAAACGGCTCTTTGAGTGTACCAAACTCACTAAAAGTGACAGTAATAAAGTTTGTCTTGAAAAAGCCAAACCTTGACGTAGAAAATATAAAAAACTATCAGCATATATCGAATCTCCCATTCCTCTCAAAAAAATGAAAAAGCTGTTGCGCAACAACTCAGTGCCTTCCTGAAGACAAACTATGTATTCAAAATGTTTCAGTATGGTTTTAAACCCCATCATAGCACCGAGACTGCACTTGTGAAGGTGTTAAATGACCTTTTAATGGCGTGAGACCGAGGCTCTGCATCTGTCCTCGTGCTCCTAGACCTTAGTGCTGCTTTTAATACCAGCGGTTACCACATTCTTTTGGAGAGATTGGAAACCCAAATAGGTCTACACGGACAAGTTCTGGCCTGGTTTAGATCTTATCTGTCGGAAATATATCAATTTGTCTCTGTGAATGGTTTGTCCTCTGACAAATTAACTGTAAATTTCGGTGTTCCTCAAGGTTTCGTTTTAGGACCACTATTGTTTTCACTATATACACTGCTAAAAAAATAAAGGGAACACTTAAACAACACAATGTAACTCCAAGTCAATCACACTTCTGTGAAATAAAACTGTCCACTTAGGAAGCAACACTGATTGACAATAAATTTCACATGCTGTTGTGCAAATGGAATAGACAACAGGTCGGAATTATAGGCAATTAGCAAGACACCCCTAATAAAGGAGTGGTTCTACAGGTGGTAACCACAGACCACTTCTCAGTTCCTATGCTTCCTGGCAGATGTTTTGGTCACTTTTGAATGCTGGCGGTGCTTTCACTCTAGTGGTAGCATGAGACGGAGTCTACAACCCACACAAGTGTCTCAGGTAGTGCAGGTCATCCACGATAGCACATCAATGTGAGCTGTGGCAAGAAGGTTTGCTGTGTCTGTCAGCGTAGTGTCCAGAGCATGGAGGCGCTACCAGGAGACAGGCCAGTACATCAGGAGACGTGGAGGAGGCCATAGGAGGGCAACAACCCAGCAGCAGGACTGCTACCTCCGTCTTTGTGCAAGGAGGAGCATGAGGAGCACTGACAGAGCCCTGCAAAATGACCTCCAGCAGGCCACATATGTGCATGTGTCTGCTCAAACGGTCAGAAACAGACTCCATGAGGGGGGTATGAGGGCCCGACGTCCACAGATGGGGGTTGTGCTTACAGCCCAACACAGTGCAGGACGTTTGGCATTTGCCAGAGAACACCAAGAGTGGCAAATTCGCCACTGGCGCCCTGTGCTCTTCACAGATGAAAGCAGGTTCACACTGAGCATGTGACAGACGTGACAGAGTCTGGAGACGCCGTGGAGAACGTTCTGCTGCCTGCAACATCCTCCAGCATGACCAGTTTGGCGGTGGGTCAGTCATGGTGTGGGGTGGCATTTCTTGGGGGGGCTCTCCAGAGGTAGCCTGACTGCCATTAGGCACCGAGATGAGATCCTCAGACCCCTTGAGAGACCATATGCTGGTGCGGTTGGCCCTGGGTTCCTCCTAATGGAAGACAATGCTAGACCTCATGTGGCTGGAGTGTGTCAGCAGTTCCTGCAAGAGGAAGGTATTGATGCTATGGACTGGCCCTCCCGTTCCCCAGACCTGAATCAAATTGAGCACATCTGGGACATCATGTCTCGCTCCATCCACCAACGCCACTTTGCACCACAGACTGTCCAGGAGTTAGTTGGCGGATGCTTTAGTCCAGGTCTGGGAGGAGATCCCTCGGGAGACCATCCGTCACCTCATCAGGAGCATGCCCAGGCGTTGTAGGGAGGTCATACAGCCACGTGGAGGCCACACACACTACTGAGCATCATTTTGACTTATTTTATGGACATTACATCAAAGTTGGATCAGTCTGTGAGCAGTGTATTTTAACTCTTGGGGATGTCATTCGAAAACATAATGTTAACTTTCACTGCTATGCGGATGACACACATGAAACATGGTGAAGCATGGTGAATCCCCAAAATAGCCCACGCTCGAAGCCTGTGTTTCAGTCATAAGGAAGTGGATGGCTGCAAACGTTCTACTTTTAAACTCGGACAAAACAGAGATGCTTGTTCTAGGTTCCAAGAAACAAAGAGATCTTCTGTTGAATCTGACAATTAATCTTGACGGTTGTACAGTCGTCTCATAAAAAACTGTGAAGAACTTCGGCGTTACTCTGGACCCCGATCTCTCTTTTGACAAACATATCAAGAATGTTTCTTACCCTACCCTACCCTCACTCAGCACTATGTTTGCTCTGGGGTGGAGGTGGTGGAGCTCTGTCAGACACCAGCATCAAGCCAGAGAGAGGCAACACAGCAAAACCAACCCACTCAGCACTATGTTTGCTCTGGGGTGGAGGTGGTGGAGATCTGTCAGACACCAGCATCAAGCCAGAGAGAGGCAACACAGCGTAACCAACCCACTCAGCACTATGTTTGCTCTGGGGTGGAGGTGGTGGAGCTCTGTCAGACACCAGCATCAAGCCAGAGAGAGGCAACACAGCGAAACCAACCCACTCAGCACTATGTTTGCTCTTGGGTGGAGGTGGTGGAGCTCTGTCAGACACCAGCATCAAGCCAGAGAGAGGCAACACAGCGAAACCAACCCACTCAGCACTATGTTTACTCTGGGGTGGAGGTGGTGGAGCTCTGTCAGACACCAGCATCAAGCCAGAGAGAGGCAACACAGCGTAACCAACCCACTCAGCCCCAGAAGCCAACCGTAGAAGGCCATAGGGTGTTCAACTGTCTAACGTAGTGTTCATTCACTCTTTTCCTCTGTACTCCTGCTCTTAAAACTCACAACTACAGTTTGTGTTTCACTCTTATTTAAGAAGCACTCTTCCTCTTGCACTTGTTGTTTTGTATTCAGTCGCAAGGGAGATAAATCAGTCTAATTTTGCCCTGATTAAATGAATGTTTCTGTATGGTGTGATTACTAATCTTCCAATGATGAACACTGTTGCATCAGAGCAACACAAGCAAAAGCAACACAGCTAGTAATGGGCATTTAGCAGTGAACAACTTTTAGCACCAACATTAGTCACCGTTAACACTATTTGCTGGTCATTTAAGGCCAATTACACCCACTCTGTAGGAGAGAGGGCCGCCAGCAGTTCAACTTTACCAACAAAGCCACGATTAACTAATACAATAGGGATTTATCACAATGAGAAAGGGAGAGATAGAGAGGGGAAAATAAGGAGAATGAGTGAAACACACAGTAAAGTGGAGGATTATACTGTGTGTGCTGTCAGCAAAATGTTTGATTTGGTTTAGCTGTGGCCACTTAAGCCTGGTGTTTGCCCTATTGTTTCAATAAACCCCATCCTAATCCTAGCTGCAGAGGAGAGAGAGGTGAAAGAGAGGAGAGACGCAGGGGAGAGACCGAGGGAGGAGACTCTCTTCTCTGTACTAGACCAGAGAGGAGATGAGTGTATAGGAGGAGCCTCTCTTCCCTGTATTAGACCAGAGAGGAGATGAGTGTATAGGAGGAGCCTCTCTTCCCTGTATTAGACCAGAGAGGAGATGAGTGTATAGAGGAGCATCTCTTCCCTATATTAGACCAGAGAGGAGATGAGTGTTTAGGAGGAGCCTCTCTTCCCTGTATTAGACCAGAGAGGAGATGAGTGTATAGGAGGAGCCTCTCTTCCCTTAGACCAGAGAGGAGATGAGTGTAGAGGAGCCTCTCTTCCCTGTATTAGACCAGAGGAGATGAGTGATGAGCCTCTCTTCCCTGTTTTAGACCAGAGAGGAGAGGAGCCTCTCTTCCCTGTATTAGACCAGAGAGGAGATGAGTGTAGAGGAGCCTCTCTTCCCTGTATTAGACCAGAGAGGAGATGAGTGTATAGGAGGAGCCTCTCTTCCCTGTATTAGACCCCAGAGAGGAGATGAGTGTTTAGGAGGAGCCTCTCTTCCCTGACCAGAGAGGAGATGAGTGTTTAGGAGGAGCCTCTCTGCCCTGTATTAGACCAGAGAGGAGATGAGTGTAGAGGAGCCTCTCTTCCCTGTATTAGACCAGAGAGGAGATGAGTGTAGAGGAGCCTCTCTTCCCTGTATTAGACCAGAGAGGAGATGAGTGTAGAGGAGCCTCTCTTCCCTGTATTAGACCAGAGAGGAGATGAGTGTAGAGGAGCCTCTCTTCCCTGTATTAGACCAGAGAGGAGATGAGTGTATAGGAGGAGCCTCTCTTCCCTGTATTAGACCAGAGAGGAGATGAGTGTATAGAGGAGCATCTCTTCCCTATATTAGACCAGAGAGGAGATGAGTGTTTAGGAGGAGCCTCTCTTCCCTGTATTAGACCAGAGAGGAGATGAGTGTATAGGAGGAGCCTCTCTTCCCTGTATTAGACCAGAGAGGAGATGAGTGTAGAGGAGCCTCTCTTCCCTGTATTAGACCAGAGAGGAGATGAGTGTATAGGAGGAGCCTCTCTTCCCTGTTTTAGACCAGAGAGGAGATGAGTGTAGAGGAGCCTCTCTTCCCTGTATTAGACCAGAGAGGAGATGAGTGTAGAGGAGCCTCTCTTCCCTGTATTAGACCAGAGAGGAGATGAGTGTATAGGAGGAGCCTCTCTTCCCTGTATTAGACCCCAGAGAGGAGATGAGTGTTTAGGAGGAGCCTCTCTTCCCTGACCAGAGAGGAGATGAGTGTTTAGCAGGAGCCACTCTTCTCTGTATTAGACCAGAGAGGAGATGAGTGTATAGGAGGAGCCACTCTTCTCTGTATTAGACCAGAGAGGAGATGAGTGTTTAGGAGGAGCCACTCTTGCCTGTATTAGACCAGAGAGGAGATGAGTGTATAGGAGGAGCCTCTCTTCCTTGTATTAGACCAGAGAGGAGATGAGTGTAGAGGAGCCTCTCTGCCCTGTATTAGACCAGAGAGGAGATGAGTGTTTAGGAGGAGCCTCTCTTCCCTGTATTAGACCAGAGAGGAGATGAGTGTATAGGAGGAGCCTCTCTTCCCTGTATTAGACCAGAGAGGAGATGAGTGTTTAGGAGGAGCCACTCTTGCCTGTATTAGACCAGAGAGGAGATGAGTGTATAGGAGGAGCCTCTCTTCCTTGTATTAGACCAGAGAGGAGATGAGTGTAGAGGAGCCTCTCTGCCCTGTATTAGACCAGAGAGGAGATGAGTGTTTAGGAGGAGCCTCTCTTCCCTGTATTAGACCAGAGAGGAGATGAGTGTATAGGAGGAGCCTCTCTTCCCTGTATTAGACCAGAGAGGAGATGAGTGTTTAGGAGGAGCCACTCTTGCCTGTATTAGACCAGAGAGGAGATGAGTGTATAGGAGGAGCCTCTCTTCCCTGTATTAGACCAGAGAGGAGATGAGTGTATAGGAGGAGCCTCTCTTCCCTGTATTAGACCAGAGAGGAGATGAGTGTTTAGGAGGAGCCTCTCTTCCCTGTATTAGACCAGAGAGGAGATGAGTGTAAAGGAGGAGCCTCTCTTCCCTGTATTAGACCAGAGAGGAGATGAGTGTTTAGGAGGAGCCACTCTTGCCTGTATTAGACCAGAGAGGAGATGAGTGTATAGGAGCAGCCTCTCTTCCCTGTATTAGACCAGAGAGGGGAGGAGCCTCTCTTTTCTGTATTAGACCAGAGAGGGGAGGACCCTCTCTTCCCTGTATTAGACCAGAAAGGGGAGGAGCCTCTCTTCCCTGTATTAGACCAGGGAGGAGATGAGTGTATAGGAGGAGCCTCTCTTCCCTGTATTAGACCAGAGAGGGGAGGAGCCTCTCTTTTCTGTATTAGACCAGAGAGGGGAGGAGCCTCTCTTCCCTGGATTAGACCAGAAAGGGGAGGAGCATCTCTTCCCTGTATTAGACCAGAAAGGGGAGGAGCCTCTCTTCTCTGTAATAGGGGATGAGCGTAAAGCCATCAATTACCACAAAACTGCCGTAACTTTGTCCCTTTCTCCCTCCCTCCCCTCCCTCTCTCTCTTTCTCTCTCTCTCTTTTTTCCCTCACTCATTCTTTTTCCCTCACTCTCTCTCTTTTTCCCTCACTGTCTCTCTTTCTCTCTCTCTCTCTTTATTTTCTTCAGTTATTGTCTTCATTGAATTTCTTCCAACTAATAGAATCCACCTCACTTTTTGTCAGCCATCTTTGCAAAGCCTTCAAACAATCTATCACTCTGTTCTACTCTCCAATCACTTCTTCTTTGTTCTCAGTAATCTGACAGATGTAAAGCTATTTCCTGTCTGGAAGTAATTCAGTTGTCAAAATAGAAGTCTTTATATGCTCTTGTTCTGGTGAAACACATTTTATTTTTCTCTCCTGGTGAGATATTAGCATAATTCCTATTACCCCTACATTAGCTTTGGGTCTACAGTATATTGTGTTCGAGTGTGTGTGTGTGTGTGTGTGTGTGTGTGTGTGTGTGTGTGTGTGTGTGTGTGTGTGTGTGTGTGTGTGTGTGTGTGTGTGTGTGTGTGTGTGTGTGTGTGTGTGTGTGTGTGTGTGTGTGTGTGTGTGTGTGCGTGTGTGTGTGCGTGTGTGTGCGTGTGTGTACATGTCCATGTGTGTGTGTGTATGTGTGTGTGTGTAAGCGTGCAAGTGTACCTGTGTGTGTACATGTGTGATTGTGCCTGTGTGTGTGTGTGTCTGTGTGATTGTGCCTGTGTGTGTGTGTGTACATTCCCATTATTGAGTCATTTTCCCTTAATGCAGCTATCATCCTTCTGAAATTCCACACACAATTACACAAGCGGTGCCACCATCGCCGCACACACACACACACACACACACACACACACACACACACACACACACACACACACACACACACACACACACACACACACACACACACACACACACACACACACACACACACACACACACACACACACGCACACACACACGCACACACACACAAAAACAAATATATCTCTTTCTCTCTGAAACATGTAAACACGCTCATCTGAGAAACGGATTGACACACACACACAAATAGACTGACACACACAAACACACACACACACAAAGAGACTGACAAACACCCCCACACACACACACTGAAATGACTGACACGGAGAACAGATGCCGAGATGAAGGGAGAAGGAGAAGGAGGAGAGTGCAAAGGAGAGAAAAGGAGGAGAGTGCCGAGGAGAGAAAAGGAGGAGTTGGAGAGATGGAATGATCTGTAATCCTGTAACCTCCATCTGGGTGTAATCTCTCACTCATTAAAACCTGTTGCGATTCTAGGGGCAGTATTTTCATTTTTGGATTAAAAACATTCCCGTTTTAAACAAGATATTTTGTCACGAAAAGATGCTCGACTATGCATATAATTGACAGCTTTGGATAGAAAACACTCTGACGTTTCCAAAACTGCAAAGATATTGTCTGTGAGTGCAACAACTGATGTTACAGGCGAAACCCAGATAAAAATCCAATCAGGAAGTGCCGCATTTTTTGAAACCCCTTCATGCCAATGACTCCTTATATGGCTGTGAATGAGCTTATGTTTTCTACGTACATTCTCAACACTTCATTTCAGAAGCTTCTCAGGGTGATATGCATTCTCAACACTTCATTTCAGAAGCTTCTCAGGGTGATATACATTCTCAACACTTCATTTCAGAAGCTTCTCGGGGTGATATACATTCTCAACACTTCATTTCAGAAGCTTCTCAGGGTGATATACATTCTCAACACTTCATTTCAGAAGCTTCTCGGGGTGATATACATTCTCAACACTTCATTTCAGAAGCTTCTCGGGGTGATATACATTCTCAACACTTCATTTCAGAAGCTTCTCGGGGTGATATACATTCTCAACACTTCATTTCAGAAGCTTCTCAGGGTGATATACATTCTCAACACTTCATTTCAGAAGCTTCTCGGGGTGATATGCATTCTCATTTCAGAAGCTTCTCAGGGTGATATGCATTCTCAACACTTCATTTCAGAAGCTTCTCGGGGTGATATGCATTCTCATTTCAGAAGCTTCTCAGGGTGATATACATTCTCAACACTTCATTTTAGAAGCTTCTCGGGGTGATATGCATTCTCATTTCAGAAGCTTCTCAGGGTGATATACATTCTCAACACTTCATTTCAGAAGCTTCTCGGGGTGATATACATTCTCAACACTTCATTTCAGAAGCTTCTCGGGGTGATATACATTCTCAACACTTCATTTCAGAAGCTTCTCAGGGTGATATACATTCTCAACACTTCATTTCAGAAGCTTCTCGGGGTGATATACATTCTCAACACTTCATTTCAGAAGCTTCTCGGGGTGATATACATTCTCAACACTTCATTTCAGAAGCTTCTCGGGGTGATATACATTCTCAACACTTCATTTTAGAAGCTTCTCAGGGTGATATACATTCTCAACACTTCATTTCAGAAGCTTCTCGGGGTGATATACATTCTCAACACTTCATTTCAGAAGCTTCTCGGGGTGATATGCATTCTCATTTCAGAAGCTTCTCAGGGTGATATACATTCTCAACACTTCATTTTAGAAGCTTCTCGGGGTGATATACATTCTCAACACTTCATTTTAGAAGCTTCTCAGGGTGATATACATTCTCAACATTCTCATTTCAGAAGCTTCTCAGGGTGATATACATTCTCAACACTTCATTTTAGAAGCTTCTCGGGGTGATATGCATTCTCAACACTTCATTTTAGAAGCTTCTCGGGGTGATATACATTCTCAACACTTCATTTCAGAAGCTTCTCGGGGTGATATGCATTCTCAACACTTCATTTTAGAAGCTTCTCGGGGTGATATACATTCTCAACACTTCATTTCAGAAGCTTCTCGGGGTGATATGCATTCTCAACACTTCATTTTAGAAGCTTCTCGGGGTGATATACATTCTCAACACTTCATTTTAGAAGCTTCTCGGGGTGATATGCATTCTCAACACTTCATTACAGACGCTTCTAACTTCAGATGGGTGTTAGCCTCTGAGAAAAACAGATTTTTGGAATTACAAATAACAATCCAATAATTAGCAGTAAATAGAGTTGGTAATTCGCTGTCAGTGAATGTCGGACACAGATCCCGATGTATGTCTCAAGGCTCCTCAGACAAACAACCATTTCCATTATACTTCAGGAAAACAAGATGCGTGTTCAACAGCCTTTTTTTTGCTTGCAGGGGTGTGTTTCAGTGTGTCTGAATTCCTGCCCAGAAGGGTCTCTGGTCTTAATGACACCAGTTTCACCTTGATGATCTCACCGAGGCCACAGGTGCCCAGATAGGTGACTACAGAGACTGAAAAGGAAGGAAGTCTCAGGGACACGTTCATCCTTCATTATATAGTGGGTGGGTCCAATTCGAAATGGTGAATGGTTAAAACTGTGTTGCGGCAGTTGTCTATTTCACGACGAGCACCGTCTGGATACTGTTCCATCGGAAAAGTCCGATTAGCCCAGCCATGCAATTTTTAAACTTGATCTCCATTGTAAAAAAGTAACTGCCTTTGGTTTTGGCTAGCGTTTGGTTTGCAAAAGCTGAGATTTGTGTAAACCTTGCTTTCTGTCTCTGCGACAGACTTCGCCTCAGGGCCTAACACCCGTGCCAATATATCCTCCAAACCATGGCTTCTCTGGCATTATCACTTAAAGGTTATCCTCCCCTACATCTACCTTATATACATCTCTCTCTCTCTCTCTCTCTCTCTCTCTCTCTCTCTCTCTCTCTCTCTCTCTCTCTCTCTCTCTCTCTCTCTCTCTCTCTCTCTCTCTCTCTCTCTCTCTCTCTCTCTCTCTCTCTCTCTCTCTCTCTCTCTATTGGTTGCAAAGCCTTTCCTCTAGGTTTTCCTGTGTCTACCTTTCTCAGTGGCAAGACTGTGCTCACTGAGCCTGTACTTTGTCAAGGTTTTTCTAAGGTTTTGTTCAGTAACCATGGTCAAATAGTTAGCCACGGTGTACTGTCGATTTACAGCCAGATAGTAGTAGTATTTTGCTTTGTGTTTGTGTTTCCCAAAAATCAATGTAGTTTTGATTTGACTGTGTTGTAATTTGGTTTATTGTGATTGATTGGATGTTCTGGTCCTTCAGTGTGTTAGTAGAACAGGTTTGTGAACTCAGCCCCAGAACCAGTTGGATGAGGGGACTCTTTTCTTTGCTCAGCTCTTGGCATTGCAGGGCTTGGTAATGATATGAGAGGGGGTCACTGCATTTTAGAATTTTCCAAAACTTAATTGCTCTTTTTTGAGTTTTTATTATTAGTGGATATTGGCCTAATTCTGCCCTGTATGCATTGCTTGTAGTTTTCCTTTGGACATGTAGGATAATCTTACAGAACTCTGCATGCAGGGTTTCAATGGGGTGTTTGTCCCATTTGGTGAAATGTTATTTTGCAATGGACCCCACACCTCGCTGGCATGAAGTGCAATTGTTTCAAAGACACATTCAATGAGTTTTAGCCAAACTATAATAGGTATTTCAAATTGAATGCCCTGCGTGCTTTCTCTCTGTTCATTCACTGCATCATTAAGGTGTCCAGTTGAGCATATTTTTAATACTAAGTAATTGTAGTGTGTGCAGTACTCTATATATTTTGTACCAAATGAGAACTATGGTCTAATTCCCTGAGATCTGGATCTTCGCTGGAAAATCGTTATTTTTGTATTTTTGGGGTTTACTGCCAGGGCACAGGTCTGGCAGTACTCTCTCCCTCTCTGTCTCTCAGCAAGAGACGTTTAGCCAGTGTAATACAGGGAACAACAAGAACAACCCCTAGAATACTTACTGTCCAATCACCAAAGCTGCACTGTCACTTCAATGACATATGCTGGTGATGCCTGTAATGCATTATACACGTTCTTTTGTTAAGTCAATTCATACTATTTCATCCTTTCATCTGAGAAAAAAATCAAAATAAAACTTGAATCTGTGCAAACACTCTGGTTGCTATGCCTAACAAAAAAACGGTTGCTATGCAGGCTGGCTAGCTTCTCACTTAGCCAACAAAAAACAACAAACTCTACATCTGGAAAGGCAGCAAATGGTGCATTTTCTACTGTTTTCATAGCTTTTCTATTTACATTTAGCTAACTGGATAAATCCATGAAAATAATTTTGTTACCTTGATGTCCCCTGGATCAGAAATGTTGATGTTGTGTTCGTGCACAGCATTCTCTATGCAGGGGCAAGATCGAATATTACAAGTAAAACATTTTCTAAGGCCGGACAGGTAGACAGCTACATACATTTGGATAATTCATCCCCTTCCTCTCCCCTGTAACTCTTCCGAAGGTCATCGCTGTAAATTAGAATGTGTTCTCAGTCAACTTACCAGGTACATAATGGTTAAATAAATAACAAATGTACTGTTGGAAATAAAATGCTAGGCTAGTGGAAGCAAGAGGAGGTCATATGTTAATAACTGTCTTGTTGTTTATAAGATTGGTTGCGTGTCAGAGATTGCATGTTCTGTTTGTCTGTTAGCCCAGGGCTTTGTAATACATGTGTGAATCCTTAGCCCAGGGCTAAAGTTTAGCCCAGGGTAACAAATGCTTGGTGAACGCGGGCTAAGCTAGCCCAGGGCCAGAATAGCCTGGGGCTAAGAACAATGCAGTGTGATAAGACCTATAGATGCCTACTGTGGGGCCACCACTCACAGAGCGCATAACAAATCAAATTTGGGTGAATTAAATGAGCTAGAGCAGAGACAAAGGGAGAGAGCGAGGGATGGAGGGTTGGAGGGATGGAGGGATGGAGGGATGGAGGGATGGAGGGTTGGAGGGATGGTGGGTTGGAGGGATGGAGGGTTGGAGGGATGGAGGGATGGAGGGTTGGAGGGATGGAGGGATGGAGGGATGGAGGGTTGGAGGGTTGGAGGGTTGGAGGGATGAAGGGATGGAGGGTTGGAGGGATGGAGGGTTGGAGGGATGGAGGGTTGGAGGGTTGGAGGGTTGGAGGGATGGAGGGTTGGAGGGATGGAGTGATGGAGGGTTGGAGGGTTGGAGGGATGAAGGGATGGAGGGTTGGAGGGATGGAGGGATGAAGGGATGGAGGGATGGAGGTTTGGAGGGATGGAGGGTTGGAGGGATGGAGGGATGAAGGGATGGAGGGTTGGAGGGATGGAGGGATGGAGGGTTGGAGGGATGGAGGGATGGAGGGATGAAGGGATGGAGGGATGGAGGGATGGAGGGATGAAGGGATGGAGGGATGAAGGCATGGAGGGTTGGAGGGATGAAGGGATGGAGGGATGGAGGGATGAATGGAGGGAGGGATGGAGGGATGGAGGGATGGAGGGTTGGAGGGATGAAGGGATGGAGGGATGGAGGGATGGAGGGATGAAGGGATGGAGGGATGGAGGGATGGAGGGATGAAGGGATGGAGGGATGGAGGGGGTGAACAGGCAGCTACAGGACCGGTTGTTGATTATTCCCTTGCTTGATATTAAAACAACAGGCTGAAAATGGTGCTCATATTCAACTGTCAATTGCCTTGTTAGCTGCACGAGAGCGTAAGGGGAAGCTGTTGGGTGGATAAATGAGCTTTACGAGTGATTTTTATTTCAGCTAGTACAAATAAATGTGATTCTTTCAAACAGACAAACACATACAGGTACACACACACACACACACACACACACACACACACACACACACACACACACACACACACACACACACACACACACACACACACACACACACACACACACACACACACACACACACACACACACACACACACACACACACACACACACACACACACACACACACACACACACATACTCAACATCTAAAACACCTACACTCATCATCCACACTCAGAATCAGACAAGAAGAAGACAACTCTTCTGCTCTCTTGCCATTCTAATAGCTCAATTCCCAAAGGTACATTGTGGGCTAAACGCCCATTACAAGGTCACTCAGTACCAAGGCACATCTCACCATCTCACTGTGACAGTCAGATACTGTGGAAGGAACATAAAATGTGCTTCGATTGGTTACAAAGAGCTTCAGTAAAACCTACAATCAGTCGTTGATGTGTAATACACCTCTGAATGTCCCTCCCCTTTTGTCCCTCATTGGCTATTTAGCAGGTGATAGGTAGGCACTCCAAACTGTGTGTGTGTAGGCGTGTGTGTGACGTGTGTGCATGTGTTCAAGAGTGTGTTTGTGTAGGCGTGTGTGTGCACGTGTGTGCATGTGTTCAAGAGTGTGTTTGTGTAGGCGTGTGTGTGCACGTGTGTGCATGTGTTCAAGAGTGTGTTTGTGTAGGCGTGTGTGTGCACGTGTGTGCATGTGTTCAAGAGTGTGTTTGTGTGTGTTCATGAGTGCACATGTGTGTGTGTCTGTGTGTGTCACTGGCGCAGAAGAATCTAAAAGGCACTGAGAGATATTATAGCAAACGACTGGTGAAAAAAACAGACCAACCACACACACTGACAGGGCCAATAAAATACACACCACACCAACCACACACACTGACAGGGCCAATAAAATACACACCACACCAACCACACACACTGACAGGGCCAATAAAATACACACCACACCAACCACACACACTGACAGGGCCAATAAAATACACACCACACCAACCACACACACTGACAGGGCCAATAAAATACACACCACACCAACCACACACACTGACAGGGCCAATAAAATACACACCACACCAACCACACACACTGACAGGGCCAATAAAATACACACCACACCAACCACACACACTGACAGGGCCAATAAAATACACACCACACCAACCACACACACTGACAGGGCCAATAAAATACACACCACACCAACCACACACACTGACAGGGCCAATAAAATACACACCACACCAACCACACACACTGACAGGGCCAATAAAATACACACCACACCAACCACACACACTGACAGGGCCAATAAAATACACACCACACCAACCACACACACTGACAGGGCCAATAAAATACACACCACACCAACCACACACACTGACAGGGCCAATAAAATACACACCACACCAACCACACATACTGACAGGCCCAATAAAATACACACCACACCAACCACACACACTGACAGGGCCAATAAAATACACACCACACCAACCACACACACTGACAGGGCCAATAAAATACACACCACACCAACCACACACACTGACAGGGCCAATAAAATACACACCACACCAACCACACACACTGACAGGGCCAATAAAATACACACCACACCAACTTTACCCACACTCTTGTTGTTTGTGTACATGGATTTTATAATGTTGTATGTTTTACCCCCAACACAACTTTCCATCCATTTGTATAGCAGGCCCTCATGCCAAATTGAGACAAAAGCTTTTTTGAAATCAACAAACCATGAGAAGACTTTGTTTTTGTTTTGGTTTGATTGTTTGTCAATTAGGGTGTGCAAGGTGAATACGTGGTCTGCCATATGGTAATTTCAGTACAATGTTTTCACTGAGGAAATGTACGAGTCTGCTTTTAATAATAATGCAGAGGATCTACAGAGGTGCTACAAGCCCAACTTCAGACGCAATTGTTAGGCAAGGGTAATTTCAGTGTAGGAAAGGATGAAACAGCGTCTGTGCCACCAGTAAGTACAGATAGTAGTATAAATCCCCTGGCACAGTACCCGCAGCCGGACAACTTTCTCACGGTTTCTGGAAGGAAATGCTGTAGGAATGCTCAACCGGTGTCGCTCATTCAGCCGACAGAAATTTTCAACCGGTTTTCCCCATTAAGCAGCGGGTCGGAGTCAGAGGCCGAGTCTTCTCTGGTCTCTACTCCTCCCGTTATGGGGTCTGAGACACCGAAGCTTCCCACCATTAGCTCTGACAAATTGAAAACTCTAGTCATTGGCGACTCCATTACCCGCAGTATTAGAATTAAACCAAATCATGCAGCGAGCATACACTGTTTACCAGGGGCAGGGCTACCGACGTTAAGGCTAATCATCTGAAAATGGTGCTGGCTAAAGCTAAAACTGGCGAGTGTAGAGAGTATAGAAATATTGTTATCCACGTCGGCACCAACGATGTTAGGATGAAACAGTCAGAGATCACCAAGCGCAACATAGCTTCTGCGTGTAAATCAGCTAGAAAGATGTGTCGGCATCGAGTAATTGTCTCTGGCCCCCTCCCAGTTAGGGGGAGTGATGAGCTCTACAGCAGTATCACAACTCAATCGCTGGTTGAAAACTGTTTTCTGCCCCTCCCAAAAGATAGAATTAGTAGATGATTGGCCCTCTTTCTGGGACTCACCCACAAACAGGATCAAGTCTGACCTGCTGAGGAGTGACAGACTCCATCCTAGCTGGAGGGGTGCTCTCATCTTATCTACCAACATAGACAGTGCTCTAACTCCTCTAGCTCCACAATGAAATAGAGTGCAGGCCAGGCAGCAGACTGTTAGCCAGCCTGCCAGCATAGTGGGGTCTGCCACTAGCACAGTCAGTGTAGTCAGCTCAGCTATCACCATTTGAGACCGTGTCTGTGCCTCGACCTAGGTTGGGCAAAATTTAACATGGCGGTGTTCGCCTAAGCAATCTCACTAGGATAAAGACCACCTCCATTCCTGTCATTATTGAAAGAGATCATGATACCTCACATCGCAAAATAGGGCTACTTAATGTTAGATCCCTTACTTCAAAGGCAATTATAGTCAATGAACTAATCACTGATCATAATCTTGATGTGATTGGCCTGACTGAAACATGGCTTAAGCCTGATGAATTTACTGTGTTAAATGAGGCCTCACCTCCTGGTCACACTAGTGACCATATCCCCCGTGCATCCCGCAAAGGCGGAGGTGTTGCTAACATTTACGAAAACAAATATCAATTTATTTAAAAAATGACGTTTTCGTCTTTTGAGCTTCTAGTCATGAAATCTATGC
Organism: Oncorhynchus gorbuscha; assembly: GCF_021184085.1. NCBI lineage: Eukaryota > Metazoa > Chordata > Actinopteri > Salmoniformes > Salmonidae > Oncorhynchus > Oncorhynchus gorbuscha. The sequence goes on along the minus strand of NC_060185.1, from coordinate 13,684,746 downwards.
AGCCTACTCAATCACTTTTTATAGCTACTGTTTACAGGCTTCCTGGGTCATATACAGCGTTCCTCACTGAGTTCCCTGAATTCCTATCGGACCTTGTAGTCATAGCAGATAATATTCTAATCTTTGGTGACTTTAATATTCACGTAGAAAAGTCCACAGACTCACTCCAAAAGGCTTTCGGAGCCATCATTGACTCAGTGGGTTTTGTCCAACATGTCTCTGGACCCACTCACTGTCACAGTCATACTCTGGACCTAGTTTTGTCCCATGGAATAAATGTTGTGGATCTTAATGTTTTTCCTCATAATCCTGGACTATCAAACCACCATTTTATTACGTTTGCAATTGCAACAAATAATCTGCTCAGACCCCAACCAAGGAACATCAAAAGTCGTGCTATAAATTCACAGACAACACAAAGATTCTTTGATGTCCTTCCAAATTCCCTCTGTCTACCCAAGGACGCCAGAGGACAAAAATCAGTTAACCACTTAACTGAGGAACTCAATTGAACCTTGCGCAATACCCTAGATGCAGTTGTACCCCTAAAAACTAAAAACATTTCTCATAAGAAACTAGCTCCCTGGTACACAGAAAATACCCGAGCTCTGAAGCAAGCTTCCAGAAAATTGGAACGGAACTGGCGCCACACCAAACTGGAAGTCTTCCGACTAGCTTGGAAAGACAGTACCGTGCAGCACCGAAGAGCCCTTACTGCTGCTCGATCATCCTATTTTTCTAACTTAATGGAGGAAAATAAGAACAATCCAGAATTCCTTTTTGATACTGTCGCAAAGCTAACTAAAAAGCAGCATTCCCCAAGAGAGGATGGCTTTCACTTTAGCAGTGATAAATTCATGAACTTCTTTGAAGAAAAGATTATGATTATTAGAAAGCAAATTACGGACTACTCTTTAAATCTGCGTATTCCTTCAAAGCTCAGTTGTCCTGAGTCTGCACAACTCTGTCAGGACCTAGGATCAAGAGAGACGCTCAAGTGTTTTAGTACTATATCTCTTGACACAATGATGAAAATAATCATGGCCTCTAAACCTTCAAGCTGCATACTGGACCCTATTCCAACTAAACTACTGAAAGAGCTGCTTCCTGTGCTTGGCCCTCCAATGTTGAACATAATAAACAGCTCTCTATCCACCGGATGTGTACCAAACTCACTAAAAGTGGCAGTAATAAAGCCTCTCTTGAAAAAGCCAAACCTTGACCCAGAAAATATAAAAAACTATTGGCCGATGTCGAATCTTCCATTCCTCTCAAAAATTTTAGAAAAGGCTGTTGCGCAGCAACTCACTGCCTTACTGAAGACAAACAATGTATACGAAATGCTTCAGTCTGGTTTTAGACCCCATCATAGCACTGAGACAGCACTTGTGAAGGTGGTAAATGACATTTTAATGGCATCGGACCGAGGCTCTGTATCTGTCCTCGTGCTCCTAGACCTTAGTGCTGCTTGCAAAAATCAGAAACTTTCTGTCCAAAAATGATGCAGAAAAATTAATCCATGCTTTTGTCACTTCTAGGTTAGACTACTGCAATGCTCTACTTTCCGGCTACCCGGATAAAGCACTAAATAAACTTCAGTTAGTGCTAAATACGGCTGATAGAATCCTGACTAGAACCAAAAAAATGTATCATATTACTCCAGTGCTAGCCTCTCTATACTGGCTTCCTGTCAAAGCAAGGGCTGATTTCAAGGTTGTCCTGCTAACCTACAAAGCATTACAGGCGCTTGCTCCAACCTATCTCTCTGATTTGGTCCTGCCGTACATACCTACACGTACGCTATGGTCACAAGACGCAGGCCTCCTAATTGTCCCTAGAATTTCTAAGCAAACAGCTGGAGGCAGGGTTTTTTCCTATAGAGCTCCATTTTTATGGAACGGTCTGCCTACCCATGTCAGAGACGCAAACTCGGTCTCGACCTTTAAGTCTTTACTGAAGACATTTACATTTACATTTACATTTACATTTAAGTCATTTAGCAGACGCTCTTATCCAGAGCGACTTACAAATTGGTGCATTCACCTTATGACATCCAGTGGAACAGCCACTTTACAATAGTGCATCTAAATCTTTTAAGGGGGGGGGTGAGAAGGATTACTTTATCCTATCCTTGGTATTCCTTAAAGAGGTGGGGTTTCAGGTGTCTCCGGAAGGTGGTGATTGACTCTGCTGTCCTGGCGTCGTGAGGGAGTTTGTTCCACCATTGGGGGGCCAGAGCAGCGAACAGTTTTGACTGGGCTGAGCGGGAACTGTACTTCCTCAGTGGTAGGGAGGCGAGCAGGCCAGAGGTGGATGAACGCAGTGCCCTTGTTTGGGTGTAGGGCCTGATCAGAGCCTGGAGGTACTGAGGTGCCGTTCCCCTCACAGCTCCGTAGGCAAGCACCATGGTCTTGTAGCGGTTGCGAGCTTCAACTGGAAGCCAGTGGAGAGAGCGGAGGAGCGGGGTGACGTGAGAGAACTTGGGAAGGTTGAACACCAGACGTTCTGGATGAGTTGTAGGGGTTTAATGGCACAGGCAGGGAGCCCAGCCAACAGCGAGTTGCAGTAATCCAGACGGGAGTTGACAAGTGCCTGGATTAGGACCTGCGCCGCTTCCTGTGTGAGGCAGGGTCGTACTCTGCGGATGTTGTAGAGCATGAACCTACAGGAACGGGTCACCGCCTTGATGTTAGTTGAGAACGACAGGGTGTTGTCCAGGATCACGCCAAGGTTCTTAGCGCTCTGGGAGGAGGACACAATGGAGTTGTCAACCGTGATGGCGAGATCATGGAACGGGCAGTCCTTCCCCGGGAGGAAGAGCAGCTCCGTCTTGCCGAGGTTCAGCTTGAGGTGGTGATCCGTCATCCACACTGATATGTCTGCCAGACATGCAGAGATGCGATTCGCCACCTGGTCATCAGAAGGGGGAAAGGAGAAGATTAATTGTGTGTCGTCTGCACAGCAATGATAGGAGAGACCATGTGAGGTTATGACAGAGCCAAGTGACTTGGTGTATAGCGAGAATAGGAGAGGGCCTAGAACAGAGCCCTGGGGGACACCAGTGGTGAGAGCGCGTGGTGAGGAGACAGATTCTCGCCACGCCACCTGGTAGGAGCGACCTGTCAGGTAGGACGCAATCCAAGCGTGGGCCGCGCCGGAGATGCCCAACTCGGAGAGGGTGGAGAGGAGGATCTGATGGTTCACAGTATCGAAGGCAGCCGATAGGTCTAGAAGGATGAGAGCAGAGGAGAGAGAGTTAGCTTTAGCAGTGCGGAGCGCCTCCGTGATACAGAGAAGAGCAGTCTCAGTTGAATGACTAGTCTTGAAACCTGACTGATTTGGATCAAGAAGGTCATTCAGAGAGAGATAGCGGGAGAGCTGGCCAAGGACGGCACGTTCAAGAGTTTTGGAGAGAAAAGAAAGAAGGGATACTGGTCTGTAGTTGTTGACATCGGAGGGATCGAGTGTAGGTTTTTTCAGAAGGGGTGCAACTCTCGCTCTCTTGAAGACGGAAGGGACATAGCCAGCGGTCAGGGATGAGTTGATGACCGAGGTGAGGTAGGGGAGAAGGTCTCCGGAAATGGTCTGGAGAAGAGAGGAGGGGATAGGGTCAAGCGGGCAGGTTGTTGGGCGGCCGGCCGTCACAAGACGCGAGATTTCATCTGGAGAGAGAGGGGAGAAAGAGGTCAGAGCACAGGGTAGGGCAGTGTGAGCAGAACCAGCGGTGTCGTTTGACTTAGCAAACGAGGATCGGATGTCGTCGACCTTCTTTTCAAAATGGTTGACGAAGTCATCTGCAGAGAGGGAGGAGGGGGGGGGATTCAGGAGGGAGGAGAAGGTGGCAAAGAGCTTACTAGGGTTAGAGGCAGATGCTTGGAATTTAGAGTGGTAGAAAGTGGCTTTAGCAGCAGAGACAGAAGAGGAAAATGTAGAGAGGAGGGAGTGAAAGGATGACTCATCTCTTCAGTGAGTCATATGATTGAGTGTAGTCTGGCCCAGGAGTGGTAAGGTGAACGGAAAGGCTCTGGAGCAACGAACCGCCCTTGCTATCTCTGCCTGGCCGGTTGCCCTCTTTCCACTGGGATTCTCTGCCTCTAACCCTATTACAGGGGCTATGTCACTGGCTTACTGGGGCTCTCCCATGCCGTCCCTGGAAGGGGTGCATCACCTGAGTGGGTTGATTCACTGATGTGGTCATCCTGTCTGGGTTGGCGCCCCACCTTGGGTTGTGCCATGGTGGAGATCTTTGTGGGCTATACTCAGCCTTGTCTCAGGTTGGTAAGTTGGTCGTGTGGGGGCTGAGATATCCCTATAGTGGTGTGGGGGCTGTGCTTTGGCAAAGTGGGTGGGGTTATATCCTTCCTGTTTGGCCCTGTCCGGGGGTGTCCTCGGATGGGGCCACAGTGTCTCCTGACCCCTCCTGTCTCAGCCTCCAGTATTTATGCTGCAGTAGTTTATGTGTCGGGGGGCTAGGGTCAGTTTGTTATATCTGGAGTACTACTCCTGTCCTATTCGGTGTCCTGTGTGAATCTAAGTGTGCGTTCTCTAATTCTCTCATTCTCTCTTTCTTTCTCTCTCTCGGAGGACCTGAGCCCTAGGACCATGCCCCAGGACTACCTGACATGATGACTCCTTGCTGTCCCCAGTCCACCTGACCGTGCTGCTGCTCCAGTTTCAACTATTCTGCCTTATTATTATTTGACCATGCTGGTCATTTATGAACATTTGAAAATCTTGGCCATGTTCTGTTATAATCTCCACCCGGCACAGCCAGAAGAGGACTGGCCATCCCACATAGCCTGGTTCCTCTCTAGGTTTCTTCCTAGGTTTTGGACTTTCTAGGGAGTTTTTCCTAGCCACCGTGCTTCTACACCTGCATTGCTTGCTGTTTGGGGTTTTAGGCTGGGTTTCTGTACAGCACTTTGAGATATTAGCTGATGCACGAAGGGCGATATAAATACA
>NC_060185.1:13659784-13677284 GCF_021184085.1 Oncorhynchus gorbuscha | reverse complement strand
CTGTCGGAATAAGCAGTAAGCACTGCCCTTGAAACGTATTACAGGGTAATGACAGGTCCCATGTCCTCCCTTTGAGGTAATCTAGAGGAGGTTAACAGTGTGATGTGTACCTGTAGATATCACCTGGAGTGATGTATTATGTCAAGAGACATATTACTGGGAATATTTACTGAGCATGTTGTGTTATGTATGTTGTTACATAAACATGTTGTTATATATATGCACGTGTGGGAGATCTACATTGGTAGCCTGAAAGTACCTGCTTTCTGAAAACATGGAGAGATATAGAGAAAAAGATGGAGAAAGAGAAAGGAAATAGATAGATAGAGAAAGAGAGACGAGAGAGAGGGATGGGAAGAGAGAGAGAGAGAGAGAGAGAGAGAGAGAGAGAGAGAGATGAGAGGATGAAAAGAGAGAGAGAGAGAGAGAGAGAGAGAGAGAGAGAGAGAGATAGAGAGAGAGAGAGAGGGATGGGAAGAGAGAGAGAGAGAGAGATGAGAGAGATGAAATAGAGAGAGAGAGAGAGAGAGAGAGAGAGATGAGAGGGATGAAATAGAGAGAGAGAGAGAGAGAGAGAGAGAGAGAGAGAGAGAGAGAGAGAGAGAGAGAGAGAGAGAGAGAGAGAGAGAGAGACAGAAACAGAGAGAGAGAGAGACAGAGAGACAGAGAGAGAGAGAGAGGAAAGAAGGCTGGAAAGAGATTGATAGAGAAAGTAAGAGTAAGCGTAGCCATTAAAGTGAGAGTTACTTTACAGTGGAAGTAGGCCGATTGTCAACCCTTCAGGAAGCACCTTGAAGGAAATGACACCTGATTTTTATTGACCAGTTAAAAGGGAAGTTTTGTCTCCTAAATCATTCATGGTGGCAGAATTTTTTATATACTTTGCATCTCTCCGTTTACCTCTGGTTCTCCGGAGAGGGAGCTTTTACCATCATCTCTCTCAATATCAAACTGCCATTTCACCACTCTTCCAGTGTGTTTTCATTTACACACCCTTCCATTGTAATCTGATTTACACACCCTTCCATTGTAATCTGGTTTACACACCCTTCCATTGTAATCTGATTTACACACCCTTCCATTGTAATCTGGTTTACACACCCTTCCATTGTATCTGGTTTACACACCCTTCCATTGTAATCTGGTTTACACACCCTTCCATTGTATCTGGTTTACACACCCTTCCATTGTAATCTGGTTTACACACCCTTCCATTGTATCTGGTTTACACACCCTTCCATTGTAATCTGGTTTACACACCCTTCCATTGTAATCTGGTTTACACACCCTTCCATTGTAATCTGGTTTACACACCCTTCCATTGTATCTGGTTTACACACCCTTCCATTGTAATCTGGTTTACACACCCTTCCATTGTAATCTGGTTTACACACCCTTCCATTGTAATCTGGTTTACACACCCTTCCATTGTAATCTGGTTTACACACCCTTCCATTGTAATCTGGTTTACACACCCTTCCATTGTATCTGTTTTACACACCCTTCCATTGTAATCTGGTTTACACACCCTTCCTGTGTGTGTAGTTTACACACCCTTCCTGTGTGTCTAGTTTATACACCCTTCCTGTATGTCTAGTTTATACTTATTTCCTGTGTGTCTAGTTTATACACCCTTCCATTGTGTCTAGTTTATACACCCCTCCTGTGTGTCTAGTTTATACACCCTTCCATTGTATCTGGTTTACACAACCTTCCATTGTGTCTAGTTTATACACCCTTCCATTGTATCTTGTTTATACACCCTTCCATTGTATCTGGTTTACACACCCTTCCATTGTGTCTAGTTTATACACCTTTCCTGTGTGTGTAGTTTACACACCCTTCCTGTGTGTCTAGTTTATACACCCTTCTTGTGTGTCTAGTTTATACACCTTTCCTGTGTGTCTAGTTTACACACCCTTCCTGTGTGTCTAGTTTATACACCCTTCCTGTGTGTCTAGTTTATACACCCTTCCTGTGTGTCTAGTTTATACACCCTTCCTGTGTGTCTAGTTTATACACTCTTCCATTGTATCTGGTTTACACACCCTTCCATTGTGTCTAGTTTATACACCTTTCCCGTGTGTCTTGGTTTATACACCCTTCCTGTGTGTCTTGGTTTATACACTCTTCCTGTGTGTCTTGGTTTATACACACTTCCTGTGTGTCTTGGTTTACACACCCTTTCTGTGTGTCTAGTTTATACACCCTTCCTGTGTGTCTAGTTTATACACCCTTCCATTGTGTCTAGTTTATACACCCCTCCTGCGTGTCTAGTTTATACACCCTTCCATTGTATCTGGTTTACACACCCTTCCATTGTGTCTAGTTTATACACCCTTCCTGTGTGTCTAGTTTATACACCTTTCCTGTGTGTCTAGTTTACACACCCTTCCTGTGTGTCTTGGTTTATACACCCTTCCTGTGTGTTTTGGTTTATACACCCTTCCTGTGTGTCTTGGTTTATACACTCTTCCTGTGTGTCTTGGTTAATACACCCTTCCTGTGTGTCTTGGTTAATACACCCTTCCTGTGTGTCTTGGTTAATACACCCTTCCTGTGTGTCTTGGTTAATACACCCTTCCTGTGTGTCTTGGTTTATACACTCTTCCTGTGTGTCTTGGTTAATACACCCTTCCTGTGTGTCTAGGTTAATACACCCTTCCTGTGTGTCTAGTTTATACACCCTTCCTGTGTGTCTAGTTTATACACCCTTCCATTGTATCTGGTTTACACACCCTTCCATTGTGTCTAGTTTATACACCTTTCCCGTGTGTCTTGGTTTATACACCCTTCCTGTGTGTCTTGGTTTATACACCCCTCCTGCGTGTCTAGTTTATACACCCTTCCATTGTATCTGGTTTACACACCCTTCCATTGTGTCTAGTTTATACACCCTTCCTGTGTGTACACCCTTCCTGTGTGTCTAGTTTATACACCTTTCCTGTGTGTCTAGTTTACACACCCTTCCTGTGTGTTTTGGTTTATACACCCTTCCTGTGTGTCTTGGTTTATACACTCTTCCTGTGTGTCTTGGTTAATACACCCTTCCTGTGTGTCTTGGTTAATACACTCTTCCTGTGTGTCTTGGTTCATACCCCCGTCCTCTATCTTCTCTCTTTCTGTTTCTTTCGATTTATTGTGCCACCATTTCTCCTTTCATTCAATTATTTTTTGGACTGTACCTTCCTTTATCTTCTACATCATATTTTATCCTCATTTAACCTTTTTATTGTCTTGGATTATCAATTAAACCATGTCAGAATGAATGTTAACCCATGTCAGAATGAATGATACCCCATACTTGTTGAGTGTGTTAATTAAACAGTAGTGGAAAAATTACCCAATTAGCATACTTGATTAAAAGTAAAAAATACCTTAATAGAAAAAGATTCAAGAAAAGTGAGTGACCCAGTGAAATACTACTTGAGTAAAAGTCTAAAAGTATTTTGTTTTAAATATACTTGAATATGACAAGTAAATGTAATTGTTAAAATATACTTAAGTATCAAAAGTAAAAGTATAAATAATTTCACATTCCTTATATTAAGTAAACCATACAGCACACTTGATTTAATATTGTTTTTTTTACAGATAGCCTGGCACAGTCCAACACTAGGGCACAGTCCAACACTAGGGCACAGTCCAACACTAGGGCACAGTCCAACACTAGGGCACAGTCCAACACTAGGGCACAGTCCAACACTAGGGCACAGTCCAACACTAGGGCACAGTCCAACACTAGGGCACAGTCCAACACTAGGGCACAGTCCAATACTAGGGCACAGTCCAACACTAGGGCACAGTCCAACACTAGGGCACAGTCCAACACTAGGGCACAGTCCAACACTAGGGCACAGTCCAACACTAGGGCACAGTCCAACACTAGGGCACAGTCCAACACTAGGACACAGTCCAAAACTAGGACACAGTCCAACACTAGGACACAGTCCAACACTAGGACACAGTCCAACACTAGGGCACAGTCCAACACTAGGGCACAGTCCAACACTAGGACACAGTCCAACACTAGGGCACAGTCCAACACTAGGGCACAGTCCAACACTAGGGCACAGTCCAACACTAGGGCACAGTCCAACACTAGGGCACAGTCCAACACTAGGGCACAGTCCAACACTAGGGCACAGTCCAACACTAGGGCACAGTCCAACACTAGGGCACAGTCCAACACTAGGGCACAGTCCAACACTAGGGCACAGTCCAACACTAGGGCACAGTCCAACACTAGGGCACAGTCCAACACTAGGGCACATAATGCAATTCTTGCGCAAATGGCCGTGGATTCACAACATTTTTTAGATTTGCAGAAAATGCTGGAAATTATTCTTCCGAAGTCTGACGAGAGCGGATTCAAATTCATTGACTTAACTTATAATTACAAATGTGAAGATGATGTCGAGCAATGTAATAAAGTTATTCCTTTTCAAATAAGATACGTTACATGTTATGTTGGCTGACAATTTGTTAGTTAAGCTACCGTTACGAATTGCATAGAATATCATTACAGCAGTATGTACCGGTGTAACGGCTCTCTTCTATCTCCTCCTCTGACGAAGAGGTAGAACAAGGATCGGACCAAAATGCAGCGTGATGATGATTCATGATATTTTAGTGAAGGAAAAACTATACATACAGAAACTACAAAAATAACAAAATGAAATAACAAAAACCGAAACAGCCCTATCTGGTGCAAACACAAAGACAGGAACAATCACCCACGAAACACTAAAAGAATATGGCTGCCTAAATATGGTTCCCAATCAGAGACAACGAAAATCACCTGCCTCTGATTAAGAACCGCCTCAGGCAACCATAGACGTTCCTAGACAACCCTACTCAGCCACAATCCCAATACCTACTAAAACCCCAATACAAAACCACACCACAAAATAAACCCATGTCACACCCTGGCCTGACCAAATAAATAAAGAAAACACAAAATACTAAGACCAAGGTGTGACAACCGGTATATTACCTAGCTACCTAACGTTAGTTGGCTACTAATACATCGAACATGCCAGTATATTAACTATATGCGATCTAATTAACTACCCAAGGTTTATTGACTTGATTATTCACGTCAATCTTAGTTTAGCTAAGTGACATAGTCGTTGTGCATTTTCAATGGACATTGTTAATTCGGATGCATTCGTAAATTAGTTCTGGCTAGCTATTCCGATTTCAGAGCACTCTCATTTTTGTGTGCCAGAGCGCAGAATAACTGATGAATTTATGAACACTAAACACCCGTTGAATATTGCCGCTGTCACTAAACGTTGGCAAAAAAGCGTAATTAATGTGGGTGCTATGAAAGTGAATTGTGTGATCAGGGGTGTATTCATTCCGGCCCATTCTGTTTTTAAAAATTCTTAAAATCACGCAAATGTAATAAAACGAGGATAAACATACCTGAAATTGTCCAATAGAAACTCTCGATTGCAACCATTGGACTAATGATTACACGCTATAACAGCTAGAAGCAGGCAAGAGTGAGCAAGGCGGTATTAAATGTCACTGTCTGTCCATGTGTCTTTCACCTCAAATTTGTCTCTCGACATGTGGGCACCTACGTTGTAAACGTTCATTCATAGGCTCGGTTGTAGCAACCCGATGATGGGCATAGGGAACATTAGAGTATCATGTAGTAGCCTAAACCTATCAATGTTACATTGAACTGGGGGAATGGAATACGAATGACAGTAACCTAAACCTATCAATGTTACATTGAACTTGGGGAATGGAATACGAATGACAGTAACCTAAACCTATCAATGTTACATTGAACTGGGGGAATGGAAAACGAATGACAGTAACCTAAACCTATCAATGTTACATTGAACTGGGGGAATGGAAAACGAATGACAGTAACCTAAACCTATCAATGTTACATTGAACTAGGGGAATGGAATACGAATGACAGTAACCTAAACCTATCAATGTTACATTGAACTGGGGGAATGGAAAACGAATGACAGTAACCTAAACCTATCAATGTTACATTGAACTAGGGGAATGGAATACGAATGACAGTAACCTAAACCTATCAATGTTACATTGAACTAGGGGAATGGAATACGAATGACAGTAACCTAAACCTATCAATGTTACATTGAACTAGGGGAATGGAATACGAATGACAGTAACCTAAACCTATCAATGTTACATTGAACTGGGGGAATGGAATACGAATGACAATAACCTAAATCTATCAATGTTACATTGAACTGGGGGAATGGAATACAAATGAGTAATCCAATATTCAGTAATAAAAATAAGGCCATGCTCATAAAAAAAACATCATCCTCATTCATCTTAAACGACACTGACCTCCAATGTTATTTTAAAATCAAATAATTTTAGACTTTTACTCAAGTAGAATTTTACTGGTTGACATTCACCTTTACTTGAGTCATTTTCTATTAACGTATCTTTACTTTTACTGAAGTATGAAAGTGTACTTTTTCCACCACTACAAAGTAAAATCTTCTTCCTTTATACTTAAAAGAGCAGGACAGCAGCCATTAGCTTGAACCTTGAGATGAACACGTTTATGCAACACAGAAACACTGACGCAGCAAATGGTGAATTGAATATTGACGAGGAAATGTGGCCTTTAATGAAGGTAATAAATTAGCCAGCTGCTTACTGCATAGCAACAGTTAGGTAAGTGATGGAATAGCAGGAGTGGGATCAGTAACCCTCTTTGATCTGATCTGATCTATCTATGATCTACTGCATAACAAATCTAGTCTGCTCTAATGTTATGTGTACGGCTGCAGGCTCTCTCTGTACACAGGTAGATGACCTTTGACCTGGTCCAGGCTCCAGTGTGTTGGCTGATACCAGGGATTCTGTTAAGTAGTCAGTTCACACTCCTCCCCTCTCTGAGACTCTGTCCCCTAATGTTCTAAAAAGCTCTCCTTTTCACCTGCACACACACACACACACACACACACACACACACACACACACACACACACACACACACACACACACACACACACACACACACACACACACACACACACACACACACACACACACACACACACACACACACACACACACACACACACACACACACACACACACACACACACACACACACACACACACACACACACACACACACACACACACACACACACACACACACACACACACACACACACACACACACACACACACACACACACTCAAACACACTCACTCACACACACACGCGCACGTGCGCATCAGTGCTCCAGCTGAGCTCCAGCTGAGCTCCAGCTGAGCTGCATGACCATAGGCGATGCTGTGTTTGGCTGTGAGTGGGAATGGAGAGAGAGGGACCTGGCACTACCATTGTCCCAGTCTGGGCTGGTTTCCAACGGCATGGACTTATTAATTAATGTGGGTTATACCCTGACACACACTCTTTCACTCTCACAAGCACACTCTTAAAGAGGAAGTAAGGGAAGCACACTCTTTTAGACGGAAAGAAACACACATATACGCAGGTCTTAATGCAGTGGCCAGTTGTGTTTTTATGAGTGACCGTTAACTACAGAGAAGAAGGGAACAATATAAATCCTGTCATTCTTCATCCGCCTTTATGTATTCTTTATCATCCCTCTTTCTCTGTTCTTTATCTCTCTGGGATCACTCAGGTGATGGCAGGAGGGGGAGAGACGACCAAGGAGATGGCTGGAGGGGAGAGACGACCAAGGAGTTGGCTGGAGGGGAGAGACGACCAAGGAGATGGCTGGAGGGGAGAGACGACCAAGGAGTTGGCAGGAGGGGGAGAGACGACCAAGGAGATGGCTGGAGGGGAAAGGGACGACCAACGAGATGGCTGGAGGAGGAGAGACAACCAAGGAGATGGCTGGAGGGGGAGGGACGACCAAGGAGATGGCTGGAGGGGAAAGGGACGGCCAAGGAGATGGCTGGAGGGGGAGAGATGACCAAGGAGATGGCTGGAGGGGGAGAGACGACAGAGGAGATGCCTGGAGAGGGAGAGACGACCAAGGAGATGCCTGGAGGGGGAGAGACGACCAAGGTTGGCTGGATGGGAAAGGGACGACCAAGGAGATGGCTGGAGGGGAAAGGGACGGCCAAGGAGATGGCTGGAGGGGGAGAGACGACCAAGGAGATGGCTGGAGGGGGAGAGACGACAAAGGAGATGGCTGGAGGGGCAGAGACGCCCAAGGAGATGGCTGGAGAGGGAGAGACGACCAAGGAGAGGCTGGAGGGGGAGAGACGACCAAGGAGATGGCTGGAGGGGGAGAGATGACCAAGGAGGTGGCTAGAGGGGGAGAGATGACCAAGGAGTTTGCTGGAGGGGAAAGGGACAACCAAGGAGATGGCAGGAGGGGGAGAGACGACCAAGGAGATGGCTGGAGGGGGAGAGACGACCAAGGAGATGGCTGGAGAGGGAGAGACGACCAAGGAGATGGATGGAGGGGAAAGGGACGACCAAGGAGATGGCTGGAGGAGGAGAGACGACCAAGGATATGGCTGGAGGGGGAGCGATGACCAAGGATATGGCTGGAGGGGAAAAGGAAGGCCAAGGATATGGCTGGAGGCAGAGGGACGACCAAGGAGATGGCTGGAGGGGAAAGGGACGGCCAAGGAGTTGGCTGGAGGGGGAGAGACGACCAAGGATATGGCTGGAGGGGGAGAGACGACAAAGGAGATGGCTGGAGGGGGAGAGACGACCAAGGAGAGGCTGGCGGGGGAGAGACGACCAAGGAGATGGCTGGAGGGGGAGAGATGACCAAGGAGGTGGCTAGAGGGGGAGAGATGACCAAGGAGATGGCTGGAGGGGGAGAGACGACCAAGGAGAGGCTGGCGGGGGAGAGACGACCAAGGAGATGGCTGGAGGGGAAAGGGACGACCAAGGAGATGGCTGGAGGAGGAGAGACGACCAAGGAGATGGCTGGAGGGGGATAGATGACCAATGAGATGGCTGGAGGGGCAAGGAATGGCCAAGGAGATGGCTGGAGGGGGAGAGAAGACCAAGGAGATGGCTGGAGGGGGAGGGACGACCAAGGAGATGGCTGGAGGGGAAAGGGACGGCCAAGGAGATGGCTGGAGGGGGAGAGACGACCAAGGAGATGGCTGGAGGCGGAGAGACTCCCAAGGAGCTGGCTGGAGGGGAAAAGGAAGGCCAAGGAGATGGCTGGGGGGGGGAGACGACCAAGGAGACGCCTGGAGGGGGAGAGATGACCAAGGAGATGCCTGGAGGGGAAAGGGACGACCAAGGAGATGGCTGGAGGGTATTTGGACGACCAAGGAGATGGCTGGAGGGGAAAGGGACGACCAAGGAGATGGCTAGAGGGGGAGAGATGACCAAGGAGATGGCTGGAGGGTAAAGGGACAGCCAAGGAGATGGCTGGAGGGGGAGAGACGACCAAGGAGATGGCTGGAGGGGAAAGGGACAGCCAAGGAGATGGCTGGAGGGGGAGAGACGACCAAGGAGATGCCTGGAGGGGGAGAGACGACCAAGGAGATGGCTGGAGGGTAAAGGGACAGCCAAGGAGATGGCTGGAGGGAGAGAGACGACCAAGGAGATGGCTGGAGGGGAAAGGGACAGCCAAGGAGATGGCTGGAGGGGGAGAGACGACCAAGGAGATGCCTGGAGGGGGAGAGTCGACCAAGGAGATGACTGGAGGGGAAAGGGAGGACCAAAGAGAGGGCTGGAGGGGAAAGGGACGACCAAGGAAAATGGGATTAATGAAATAAATAGGATTCATTAATTGAATACATTTGATTAATTTGATTGGCCTGCACATTAGTAATCTGATATGTCTCACAACAGGCGGTCAATGTAACCTATAGCTCACAGAGTTATACTCTCAGGCAACAGCGCCTATTCAACCTCAAGAGGCTGAAGAAATTTGGTTTGGCCCAAAGACCCTCACAAACTTTTAAAAATGCACAAGTGAGAGTGTCCTGTCGGGCTGTATCACCGCCACTGCCTGTTCACCCCATTATCATCCAGAAGGTGAGGTCAGTACAGGTGCATCAAATTTGGGACCGAGAAACTGAAAAACAGCTTCTCTCTCAAGGCCATCAGACTGTTAAATATCCACCACTAGTCGGCTACCACCCGGTTATTCAACCCTGCACCTTAGAGGCTGCAGCTCTATATACATAGACATGGTCAATCACTGGTCAATTTAATAATGGAACACTAGTCAATTTTATCATGTTTACATACTGTATTCTATTCTACTGTATTTTTGTCATTTCCACTCCGACATTGCTCGTCCGAATATTTATATATTTCTAAATTCCATTCTTTTACTTTTAGATTTGTGTGTATTGTTGTAAATTGAGGATGGAAGACATGCATTTCACTGCACCAATAAAATCTGCTAAATATGTGTATGTGACCAATGACATCTGCTAAATATGTGTATGTGACCAATAACATCTGCTAAATATGTGTATGTGACCAATAACATCTGCTAAATATGTGTATGTGACCAATAACATCTGCTAAATATGTGTTTGTGACCAATAACATCTGCTAAATATGTGTATGTGACCAATAACATCTGCTAAATATGTGTTTGTGACTAATACAACTGGATATGTTGCAGGCAGCAGCATGGGAAGAGACCTCTGGCCAAGCTGCACTTCAGCACCACATTCCATTGGACCCATGGCCAAGCTGCACTTCAGCACCACATTCCATTGGACCCATGGCCACGCTGTACTTCAGCGTAACATCACCATTCCTGCACCATGGACAGCGACCCTTCACTAATCTTTCTTTCAGCAACACACACTACCATTCCAGCACCATGGAAAGAGACCCCTCACTAAGCATTGCTTCAGCACAACACTACAACACTGAACTATGCCCCGGTTGTTGCACCCCATGTATGGAACAACCTAAAGTGGGATGTTCAGGTGTCTCTAGGGAAATGTTGATTGGGGACCTCCTTGACGTGGAATGTGATTGTTTTTTTTGTTTTATTTTACAATGTATTCAGTTTTCATTTAGTAAATTGTGTATGTACCCTGAGTTTACCAAACATTTGGAACCCTCAGAACAGCTTCAGTTCATTGGGTCCTGGACTCTACAAGCTGTCGAAAGCATTCCATGCTGGACACATGTTGACTCTAATGCTTCCCAAAATTGTGTGAAGTTGGTTGGATGTCCTTTGGGTGGTGGACCGTGTTTAATACACAAGGGAAACTGTTGAGTGTTGCAGTTCTTGACACACTCAAACCGGTGAGCATGGCACCTAATCAAAGGCATTTAATTAAATATTTTGTCTTGCCCATTCACCCTCTGAATGGCACACAGACACAATCTATGTCTCAATTGGTTCAAGGCTTAAACATTATTCTGTAACATGTCTACTCCCCTTCATCTACACTGATATAAATGGATTTAACAAGTGACATCAATAAGGGAACATATTATTTTCCTAGAAATGTCATGAAAAGAGGAGGTGTTCTTAATGTTTTGTACACTCAGCGTACACATCTCCCTTGTAAAATAGACCTTGGTCTCCATGGTGACTCCCTGGTAAAATAAAGGTGAAATAAATACATTGTGGCTAGATGGTATGCAGCTACGGTAACCTTTTTTTTTAGCTAAACCTAACTCTATCCCTTGTCCTAACCTTAACCTAATTATCCTGACCTTACATAAACGTTCATTCTCATAACCTAAGAAAAGTAGATTGTGTCCGTAGCTATATATAATCTATTCAAGACGCCATTCTCCACCACCAGGAGAAATCAAGCCCTACAGTTTATGTAACTCCTGGATGCATTTCAAGGCTTTTCTTTTATCATCCCCTGCGCATCTTTTCTTTAGCAGACAGATTCTCTCCGTAAGCCCCATCGTTCTGAGATGGAATAGTGTTAAGCCAACGGAAATGTGTATATCTGACCAGGATCAATAGGAATGTGTTTTCTCCCTGCAAGTCGGAGACAATTCCAGTGCAAATGGGAATAATACACCGCCTGAAATAACAGATAAAGTAAGAACAATCAGTCATATTGTGTGTGTGTGTGCGTGTGTGTGTGTGTGTCTGCGTGTGTGTGTAATACCTCCGCTACAGTTTTCTGTCTCTGCAGAGTGACAACAGGGTTTAACGTCAGGTAGAAGAGTGTCTCCATGGTGAATCTCTGCAGTGTTTACCTGACAACAGAGTTTAACGTCAGGTAGAAGAGTGTCTCCATGGTGATTCTCTGCAGTGTTTACCTGACAACATGGTTTAACGTCAGGTTGAATAATGTTTCCATGGTGATTCTCTGCAGTGTTTACCTGACAACAGAGTTTAACTCAGGTAGAAGAGTGTTCCATGGTGAAGATACTGCAGTGTTTAGACAACAGAGTTTAAGGTTCAGGTAGAACACACATACTCTATGGTGATTCTCCACACAGTGTTTACCTGACAACATGGTTTAACACACAACACAATAACACACATGGTGATTATTAGCAGAGTATTTACCTGACAACAGGGGTTTCCTCTACTGCTTTAGTCAGAGATACTAGTAGATAGACAGAGTTAAAGGTTCAAGAACACACACACACACACACAGACACACATACACACACATAATCATAAACACACACACACACGCACACACAGATACACACACACATACATACATACATACATACATACATACATACATACATACATACATACATACATACATACATACATACATACATACATACATACATACATACATACATACATACATACATACATACATACATACATACATACATACATACATACATACATACATACATACATACATACATACATACATACATACATACATACATACATACATACATACATACATACATACATACATACATACATACATACATACATACATACATACATACATACATACATACATACATACAGTGGGGAGAACAAGTATTTGATACACTGCCGATTTTGCAGGGTTTCCTACTTACAAAGCATGTAGAGGTCTGTCATTTTTATCATAGGTACCCTTCACCTGTGAGAGACGGAATCTAAAACAAAAATCAAGAAAATCACTTTGTATGATTTTTAAGTAATTCATTTGCATTTTATTGCATGACATAAGTATTTGATCACCTACCAACCAGTAAGAATTCCGGCTCTCACAGACCTGTTAGTTTTTCTTTAAGAATCCCTCCTGTTCTCCACTCATTACCTGTATTAACTGCACCTGTTTGAACTTGTTACCTGTATAAAAGACACCTGCCCACACACTCAATCAAACAGACTTCAACCTCTCCACAATGGCCAAGACCAGAGAGCTGTGTAAGGACATCAGGATAAAATTGTATACCTGCACAAGGCTGGGATGGGCTACAGGACAATAGGAAAGCAGCTTGGTGAGAAGGCAACAACTGTTGGCGCAATTATTAGAAAATAGAAGAAGTTCAAGATGACGGTCAATCACCCTCGATCTGGTACTCCATGCAATAACTCATCTCATGGGGCATCAATGATCATGAGGAAGGTGGGGGATCAGCCCAGAACTACATGGCAGGACCTGGTCAATGACCTGAAGAGAGCTGGGACCATAGTCTCAAAGAAAACCATTAGTAACACACTATACCGTTATGGATTCAAATCCTGCAGCGCATGCAAGGTCCCCTTTCTCAAGCCAGCGCTTGTCCAGGCCCGTCTGAAGTTTCCAATGACCATCTGGATCATCCAGAGGAGGAATGGGAGAAGGTCATGTTGTCTGATGAGACAAAAATAGAGCTTTTTGGTCTAAACTCCACTTGCCGTGTTTGGAGGAAGAAGAATGATGAGTACAACCCCAAGAACACCATCCCAACCGTGAAGCATGGAGGTGGAAACATCATTCTTTGGGGATGCTTTTCTGCAAAGGGGACAGGACGACTGCACTGTATTGAGGGGAGGATGGATGGGGCCATGTATCGCGAGATCTTGGCCAACAACCTCTTTCCCTCAGTAAGAGCATTGAAGATGGGTCGTGGCTGGGTCTTCCAGCATGACAACGACCCCAAACACACAGCCAGGGCAACTAAGGAGTGGCTCCGTAAGAAGCATCTCAAGGTCCTGGAGTGGCCTAGCCAGTCTACAGACCTAAACCCAAAAGAAAATCTTTGGAGGGAGCTGAAAGTCCGTATTGCCCAGCGACAGCCCCGAAACCTGAAGGATCTGGAGAGGTCTGTATGGAGGAGTAGGCCAAAATCCCTGCTGCAGTGTGTGCACACCTGGTCAAGAACTACAGGAAATTATGATCTCTGTAATTGCAAACAAAGGTTTCTATAACAAATATTAAGTTCTGCTTTTCTGATGTTTTTTTAATTTTTTTTATTTTACCTTTATTTAACCAGGCAAGTCAGTTAAGAACACATTCTTATTTTCAATGACGGCCTGGGAACAGTGGGTTAACTGCCTGTTCAGGGGCAGAATGACAGATTTGTACCTTGTCAGCTCAGGGGTTTGAACTCGCAACCTTCTGGTTACTAGTCCAACACTCTAACCACTAGGCTACCCTGCCACCCAAAATATTGATTTCATGCAATAAAAAGCTAATGAATGACTTAAAAATCATACAATGTGATTTTCTGGATTTTGGTTTTAGATTCCATCTCTCACAGTTGAAATGTACCTATGATAAAAATTACAGACCTCTACATGCTTTGTAAGTAGGAAAACCTGCAATCAGCAGTGTATCAAATATTTGTTCTCCCCACTGTACATACATACAGTGGAGCAAAAAAGTATTTAGTCAGCCACCAATTGTGCAAGTTCTCCCACTTAAAAAGATGAGAGAGGCCTGTAATTTTCATCATAGGTACACTTCAACTATGACGGACGAAATGAGAGAAAAACATCCAGAAAATCACATTGTAGCATTTTTTATGAATTTATTTGCAAATTATGGTGGAGAATAAGTATTTGGTCACCTAAAAACAAGCAAGATTTCTGGCTCTCACAGACCTTCTTTAAGAGGCTCCTCTGTCCTCCACGTGTTACCTGTATTAATGGCACCTGTTTGAACTTGTTATCAGTATAAAAGACACCTGTCCACAACCTTAAACAGTCACACTCCAAACTTCACTATGGCCAAGACCAAAGAGCTGTCAAACGACACCAGAAACAAAATTGTAGACCTGCACCAGGCTGGGAAGACTGAATCTTCAATAGGTAAGCAACTTGGTTTGAAGAAATCAACTGTGGGAGCAATTATTAGGAAATGGAAGACCTACAAGATGACTGATAATTTCCCTCGATCTGGGGCTCCACGCAGGACCTCACCCCGTGGAGTCAAAATGATCACAAGAACGGTGAGCAAAAATTCCAGAACCTAGTGAATGACCTGCAGAGAGCTGGGACCAAAGTAACAAAGCCTACCATCAGTAACACACTACGCCGCCGGGGACTCAAATCCTGCAGTGTCAGACGTGTCCCCCTGCTTAAGCCAGTACATGTCCAGGCCCATCTGAAGTTTGCTAGAGAGCATTTGGATGATCCAGAAGAGGTTTGGCAGAATGTCATATGGTCAGATGAAACCAAAATATAACTTTTTGGTAAAAACTCAACTCGTCGTGTTTGGAGGACAAAGAATGATGAGTTGCATCCAAAGAACAGCATACGTACTGTGAAGCATGGGGGTGGAAACATCATGCTTTGGGGCTGTTTTTCTGCAAAGGGACCAGGACAACTGATCCGTGTAAAGGAAAGAATGAATGGGGCCATGTATCGTGAGATTTTGAGTGAAAACCTCCTTCCATCAGCAAGGGCATTTAATGTGGCTGGGTCTGTCAGCATGACAATGATCCCAAACACAGTGCCCGGGCAAACGAAGGAGTGGCTTCGTAAGGGTATATAACAAATTATTGAGATAAACTTTTGTTATTGACCAAATACTTATTTTCCACCATAATTGTCAAATTAATAGAAAGAGAAAGAGAGTAATCATACTCATTATCTTTTGCCACATTTTGTTTTGTTACAGCCTGAATTCAACATTTGTAAAACATAAAATATATATCTAATTTACATACAATACCACAAAACGACAAAGTGAAAACAGGTTTTTAGAAATATTTGCATATTTATTGAGAATAAAATATGGAAATATCTCATTTACATAGTACCAGTCAAAAGTTTGGACATCTCCTCATTCCAGGGTTTCTTTAGTTTTACTATTTTCTACATTGTAGAACAATAGTGAAGACATCAACACTATGAAATAACACATATGGAATCATATAGTAAACACCTCAAAATATATTTTGTATTTGTCACATCCTGATCTGTTTCACCTGTCCTTGTGCTTGTCTCCACCCCCATTTTCTGTCAGCTCCTGTTTTTCCCAGTCGCTCTTTTTCTCATCCTCCTGGTTGTGACCCTTTCCTGTCATGACTCTGAGCTCGCCAGCTTGACCACTCTGCCTGCCCCTGACCTCAAGCCTGCCTGCTGCCCTGTACCATTTTTACTCTGCCCTGGCTATGACTCTGCCTGTCCCTGACCTCAAGCCTGCCTGCTGCCCTGTACCATTTTTACTCTGCCCTGGCTATGACTCTGCCTGTCCCTGACCTCAAGCCTGCCTGCTGCCCTGTACCATTTTTACTCTGCCCTGGCTATGACTCTGCCTGCCCCTGACCTCAAGCCTGCCTGCTGCCCTGTACCATTTTTACTCTGCCCTGGCTATGACTCTTGCCTGTCCCTGACCTGTCTTTTGTCCATCCCTTTGATTATAATAAATAACAGAGCTCAAACCATCTGCCTCCTGTGCCTGTATCTGGGTCTCGCCTGGTGTTGTGACAATATTTGAGATTCTTCAAAGTTACCACGCTTTGACTTGATGACAGCTTTGCAAACTCTTGGTATTCTCTCAACCAGCTTCATAAGGAAGTCACCTGGAATGCAGTTCAATTAACAGGTGTGCCTTGTTAAAAGTTCATTTGTAGAATTGACTTCCTTCTTAATGTGTTTGAGCCAATCAGCCGTGTTGTGACAATGTAGGGGTGGTATAATATAGCCCTATTTGGTAAAAGGTCAAGTCCATATTCTGGCAAGAACCAGCATGGCTACCACAGCATTCTGTAGCGATATGTCATCCCATCTGGTTTGCGCTTAGTGGGACTATTACTTGTTTTTCAAAGGGACAATTACCCCAAACACACATCTAGGCTGTGTAAGGGCTTTTTGACCAAGAACGAGAGTGATTGAGTGTTACATCGGATGACCTGGCCTCCACAATCACCCAACTTCAACCCGATTGAGATGGTTTGCGATGAGTTGGACGGCAGAGTGAAGGAAAAGCTGCCAACAAGTGCTTAGCATATGTGGGAACTCCTTCAAGACTGCTGGAAAAACATTCCTCATGAAGCAGGTTGAGAGAATGCTAAGAGTGTGCAAAGCTGTCATCGGGGCAAAGGGTGGCTACTTTGAAGAATCTTAAATATATAGTATCTTTTGATTTATTTAACACCATTTTGTTTGCTAAATTATTCCATATGTGTTAT
>NC_060185.1:13622284-13654784 GCF_021184085.1 Oncorhynchus gorbuscha | reverse complement strand
ACATTCCCCCAGCTGGAGGTTAGGCAGGTGGAGCTGGAACGCAGACCCAGACAACAGTCCAGCACAACAACACCCCTTAACCAGACCTGGAGAGCTGGAGGTGGAGAGACACATATCAGCACTCTAGACGATGGTGAGACAACTTCAACAGGAGAAAAAACAGGAGCAGGAGAATAACAGAGCACTAGAGGAGAGGATCAGACTGCAGGAGGAGAGGGTGAGGGGGATGGCATGCGATAGAGAACAACCCAGTAGAGAGGTGGCCACCCCCGCAGAGAAGCCAGCAGAACAGCCCACCTCAGCACCCGTAAAAAGTCTCGACACCACAGCAGAACAGAACGGGACAGACAAATGAAGAACCCAAAGCCCAGGGGATCTCACCTCCTCTGAGCAACCCCTCTGTCAGCCACCCTGATAGCCCTCCTGACAACCCCCCCACACCCACTGAGGACATACACTAGACACAGATTGTACTTCTTATGGACTCAAATGGGAAATATATAAAATAAAATACACTTTTTCCCAAACACGGTGTGTTTAAACTCTGGTGTCCAAACACCCAGCGTGCCCTAGATCATCTGTCTGAGGACCAACTAGGTTCACCCAGCTACATAATAATACACACAGGCACAAACGACCTGAGAGCACAGCAGGAAAGGATGGCCACAGCACTCTAGGGAGTGATTGAAAAAGCTTCCTCTATGCACAAGTAGTTATCTCCACCCTGCTACCGTAAAAAGATTTCCACACTGCTACCAAACAGCAGGTAAATGCAAGTATTTCCCATGACTGTGCCTCGAAACCAAATGTTTACCTGGCACACCAGTTCACCCTGGACTTAACAGCCTTTATGACCAGGTCCACCTATACAAGGCAGCAGTGCCCACCTTCGCCCGGACCCTAAAGGACATCACTCTCAACTGCAGCCCCATCACTTCACACACGAACAACAGATCAAAAGAAGAGAAGCTCTCCCAGACCTCCGGGAACACCCCCCCTGGACCTACAGATAGAGGACCCACGCTGAGAGGACCGACATCCAGACCACAACACCACCAGCCACATACACACCCCGACCCAACCAATCAACACCCCCCCTGGACCTACAGATAGAGGACCCACGCTGAGAGGACCGACATCCAGACCACAACACCACCAGCCACATACACACCCCGACCCAACCAATCAACACCCCCCCAAGTCAATAATGCCCACACCCCATTTAGGCTCCCTCAGATCGGACCAATGCCCTTCCTGCCCACCCCATGCACCCCATACCCGCAAACAGGCCCAACCCCCACTCTTACACTAGCCCAAGCCAATGGCATGTACCAGATCCTCAGCAGGCTCGGCTCTACTCTTACTGGCCTGAGGCCAAACCACACAAGCAACAACAGTGGACACTTTATGGAACACAAATCCTTCACTATCTTATCCTGGAATATCCAAGGCCTGAGGTCATCTGCCTTTGGCCTTAAGAGCAGGAATCCGGCCTTAAGAGCAGGAATCCGGACTTCATCAAATAAATCGTAAATACAGACATTGCCATCCTAGACGAAGCATGGTAGTGGAGATGGACCCACTGGTTGCCCTCTAGGTAACAGGGAGCTGGTAGTCCCATCCACCAAACTACCAGGGGTGTAACAGGGAAGGGACTCAGGGGGTATGCTAATTTGGTATAGAGCAGATCTAACTCACTCTATTTAATTAATCAAAACACGAATATTTTACATTTGGCTAAATATTCAAAAGGAAATTATCTTAACAGAGAATAATTTCCTCCTGTTTGCTACCTATATCCCCCCACTAGAATCCCCATACTGTAATGAAGACAGCTTTTCCATCCCGGAGGGGAAAATCAATAATTTCCAGGCCCAGTGACATGTGCTAGTCTGTGGTAACCTAAATGATCTAGACAAGAACCTGACACCCTCAGCACACAGGGGGACAAACACCTGCCTGGAGGTGACAGCATTCCCTCCCCCATATGCCCCCTAGACACAACTACGAAAACATAACCAACCAAAACAGATCACATCTCCTGCAGCTCTGTCCCATGCAGGGTAAGTATATAGTCAATGGTAGGCTTCAACGGGACTCCTATGGTAGGTACACCTATAACTCTTCTCTTAGCAGTAGTACTGTAGACTACTTAATGACTGACCTCTACCCAAAGTCTCCCAGAGCGTTCGCAGTCAGCCCAATGACACCCCTATCAGATCACTGCAAAATCACAGTCTACTTGAACAGAGCATTACTCAATCATGAGGCATCAAAGCCAAAATAACTGAGTGATATTAAGAAATGCTATAGATGGAAGGAATGTAGTGTGGAAACCTACCAAAAAACAATTAGGCAACAACAAATTAAATTCCTTCTAGACAACTTCCTGGACAAAACATTTGACTGTAATAGTGAAGGTGTAAGCTTGGCAGTAGAAAATCTAGACAGTATATTTGACCTCCCAGCTTCCCTATCAATCAAAACATGTCAAACAGAAAACCAAAGAAAATGAAAAACAATGACAAATAGTTTGATGAATAATGCAAAAACCTACGAAAGAAATTGAGAAACCTGTCCAACCAAAAATATAGCAACCCAGAAAACCTGAGTCTATGCCTTCACTATGGCGAATCACTAAAACAACACACAAATACACTATGCCTTCACTATGGCGAATCACTAAAACAACACACAAATACACTACGCCTTCACTATGGCGAATCACTAAAACAACACACAAATACACAATTCAGAAACATGCAAAAGAAAAAGAAGGAAAAGCCCATCAGACATCAGCTCAATGTAATTGAAGAATCAATAGACTCTAACCACTTCTTGGGAAATTGGAAAACACTAAGCAAAAAACAACACAAAGAATCATCTATCCAAAATGGAGATATATGAGTAATTAACTTCTCCAATATTTTTTGCTCTTTAATTAGGGACAGGCATCCCGTCAACAGGACAGTTGTAAATCACGCAGTGCCGTGTGTCACGATCGCAGATTTGAGAGAAACAACAAATGTCGGTACATATAAGTGTCTTATATCGGCTGAAAGCTTAAATTGTTGTTAATATAACTGCACTGTCCAATTTACAGTAGCTATTACTGCATAAAAAATGCCATGCTATTGTTTGAGGAGACAAAACACTTTTTTTCACCGCTTTAAGTTTGATAAACCCACCTCTGAATGTGAAATGTGAACTTA
Organism: Oncorhynchus gorbuscha; assembly: GCF_021184085.1. NCBI lineage: Eukaryota > Metazoa > Chordata > Actinopteri > Salmoniformes > Salmonidae > Oncorhynchus > Oncorhynchus gorbuscha. The sequence goes on along the minus strand of NC_060185.1, from coordinate 13,651,572 downwards.
CATTCTGAAATCTTCCTCTGATTTATTATATAAAGGGTCCCAGAGAATAGATGAAGGGTAGTTTTGGTAGATCAAATCCTTTTTCATATCCTAAAAAGGTCCATATAGAATGCACAATCAATTTTGAATTTCCACTTGTTCAATTTGCAAAGAAAGGAATCTGTAAAAATTTAACCCTGAACGTCGTTTCAACCAGTCAAATCATGTTCGTATTTATTCCTCAGAGATGCTAAAACATAACCAGACTTCACTATATCTTTAGGGGTGTAGTATATCCTATAGGACACCAAATTTGATCAGAGAGCGACGGCTTCATGGCATGCCGATGATGAGGCCAGTCTTCACTTGATTGACTGTAACTTTGTCCAATAAGCACCAATCGGGGTCAAACAAAGCTAGCTAGATAGCCAATGAGCTGGGCTTTAAGGGAGTATCAGGAAATCCTGTATCTGTCGCAAAATATTGCTGCTAACCTTGTGAGACAGCAAGCATTTTCCTTTTGGACAAACATTCTAAGAATATGGAGAGTAACGAACTTGTAAAAACTGGGTGATTGCAAATGTTTTACTTATAATATGACTAATAATACTGGAAAAGCTAAATCAAAGTCCAAGTACACAGATTCGATGATGATATTCTTGCAGAAAAATGATATGTGAATGTAAATTTCTCCTCGATTTGTCCAAATGTACCTGGGTGACTTCAAACTAAATGTCATTTAGTTCACTCATACTTCAAGTTATCCATCTGAAACTTTGGACATACACTGCTGCAATCTTGTGGACACCATCGTAATTACAACCAGATGGATAGCTGGATGTGGGACCTTTCTGTTGCATTTAAAATATGGTAGAATAAAGAAAGAAAATGTAGTTTTTGTCTTTGTATTTTCTTCTACCAGATCTATTGTGTTATATTATATTACATTAAATTAACATTTCCTCTAACTTCAAAGTGTTTCCTTTCAAATGGTGACAAGAATATGCGTATCCTTACTTCAGGGCCTGAGCTACAGGCAGTTAGATTTTGGTTTGTCATTTTAGTTTAAAATTGAAACAAGGGGTCTATCCCTAAGAAGGTAACCTGTCTGGTATCAGTGGGACATAAGCGTCCCACCTTGACAACAGCAAGTGAAATTGCAGGGCGCCAAATTCAAAACAACAGAAATCCCATAATTAATATTCCTCAAACATACAAGTATTATACACCATTGTAAAGATAAACTTCTTGAAAATCCAATCACACATTTCAAAAAGGCTGTACGGCGAAAGTACACCATCTGATTATGTTAGGTCAGCGCCTAGTCACAGAAAACCATACAGCCATTTTCCAGCCGTGGAAAGGGCTCACAAAAGTCAGAAATAGCGATTACATGAATCACTAACCTTTGATGATCTTCAAGAGATGGCACTCAAAGAACTTCATGTTACAAAATAAATGTGTGTTTTGTTCGATAAAGTGAATCTCTATGTCCAAAAACCTCAGTTGAAATTGGAGTGTAATGTACAGTAATCATTGTCTCAAACAAACATCAGGTGAAAGTGCAGAGAGCCACATCAAATTTCAGAAATATTCATCATAAACATTAATGAAAGATACAAGTGTTATATGATTAACATATGATTAACCTCTTGGTGTTAGGGGGGCAGTATTTTCATTTTTGGAAAAAAACGTTCCCGTTTCAAACGGGATATTTTTTCAGGAAAAGATGCTAGAATATGCATATAATTGACAGCTTTGGGTAGAAAACACTCCAACGTTTCCAAAACTGTAAAGATATTCTCTGTGAGTATAACAGAACTGATGTTGCAGGTGAAAGCCTGAGAAATATCCAATCCGGAAGTGCCCCAGGTTTTGAAAGCACTGCGTTCCAATGACTACCTATTCAGCTGTGAATGTACCATCAATGTGCTTACGCTTTCTACATATTCCCCAAGTTGTCTACAGTATTGTGACGTAGTTTTACGCATTTCTGTTGAAGAATAGCCATAGGCGGCCACATTGCGTAAGTGGTCACATGGTGGCTCCGAGAGAGATTCTTGTGTAAAATACAGAGGTAGCCATTATTCCAATCGGTCCTAGTGAAAAAACGAATTGTCCCAACAGATATATTATTGAATAGATATTAGAAAAACACCTTGAGGATGGATTCAAAACAACGTTTGCCATGTTTCCGTCAATATTATGGAGCTAATTTGGAATCTTTTTCGGCATTGTGGTGACTGCAATTTCGGGCGATTTCTCAGTCAAACATGAAGAACGAACGGAGCTATTTTGCCTACAAAAATAATATTTTGGGAAAAAAATTAACTTTGGCTGTCTACCTGGGAGTCTCGTGAGTGAAAACATCCGAAGTTCATCAAAGGTAAATGATTTAATTTGATTGCTTTTCTGATTTCCGTGACAAGTTTGCCTGCTGCTAACAAGGCATAATGCTATGCTAGGCTATGATAAACGTACACAAATGCTTGTCTAGCGTTGGCTGTAAAGCATATTTTGAAAATCTGATGACAGGGTGATTAACAAAAGGCTAAGCTGTGTTCAAATATATTTCACTTGTGATTTTCATGATAGCAATATTTTCTATGAAGATCTATGTCCGTTGCGTTATGCTAATTAGTGTCAGATGATCCCACAGTCCCGTTCACGGGATGGGGTGTAACTACAGGTTAAGCCCCACTCTCTTCAACATTTGTATCAACAAATTGACAAGGGCACCAGAAATGTCTGCAACACCTTGTCTCACACAACTATAATCTAAAGTCAAATGTTTGCTGATGATCTGGTGCTTATGTCACCAACCATTTCTCAACGGCTGGCCATGCCTTCCGCCTGGCTACTCCAACCTCGGCCAACAGCTCTGCCCCCCGCAGCTCCTCGCCCATGCCTCTCCAGGTTCTCCTTTACCCAAATCCAGATAGCAGATGTTCTGAAAGAGCTGCAAAACCTGGACCCATATAAATCAGCTGGGCTTGACAATCTGGACCATCTATTTCTGAAACTATGCGCCGCCATTGTCGCAACCCCTATTACCAGCCTGTTCAACCTCTCTTTCATATCGTCTGAGATCCCCAAGGATTGGAAAGCTGCCGCAGTCATCCCCCTCTTCAAAGGGGGAGACACCCTGGACCCAAATTGTTACAGACCTATATCCATCCTGCCCTGCCTATCTAAGGTCTTCAAAAGCCAATTCAACAAACAGGTCACTGACCATCTCGAATCCCACCGTACCTTCTCCGCTGTGCAATCTGGTTTCCGAGCCGGTCACGGGTGCACCTCAGCCACACTCAAGGTACTAAACGATATAATATAATATAATTATTATTATATATATACTTTGCAGACAGAGTTCAGTGTGTCAAATCGGAGGGCATGCTGTCCGGTCCTCTGGCAGTCTCTATGGGGTTGCCACAGGGTTCAATTCTCGGGCCGACTCTTTTCTCTGTATATATCAATGATGTTGCTCTTGCTGCGGGCGATTCCCTGATCCACCTCTACGCAGACGACACCATTCTATATACTTTCGGCCCGTCATTGGAGACTGTTCTATCTAACCTCCAAACGAGCTTCAATGCCATACAATACTCCTTCCGTGGCCTCCAACTGCTCTTAAACGCTAGTAAAACCAAATGCATGCTTTTCAACCGATCGCTGCCTGCACCCGCATGCCCGACAAGCATCACCACCCTGGATGGTTCCGACCTTGAATATGTGGACATCTATAAGTACCTAGGTGTCTGGCTAGACTGAAAACTCTCCTTCCAGACTCATATCAAACATCTCCAATCGAAAATCAAATCAAGAGTCTGCTTTCTATTCCGAAACAAAGCCTCCTTCACTCACGCCTCCAAGCTTACCCTAGTAAAATTGACTATCCTACCGATCCTCGACTTCGGCGATGTCATCTACAAAACTGCTTCCAACACTCTACTCAGCAAACTGGATGCAGTTTATCACAGTGCCATCCGTTTTGTCACTAAAGCACCTTATACCACCCACCACTGCAACTTGTATGCTCTAGTCGGCTGGCCCTCGCTACATATTCGTCGCCAGACCCACTGGCTTCAGGTCATCTACAAGTCCATGCTAGGTAAAGCTCCGCCTTATCTCAGTTCACTGGTCACGATGGCAACACCCATCCGTAGCACACGCTCCAGCAGGTGTATCTCACTGATCATGTCATGCAGGTGAAAGAGGACCCAAAAGCGACTTGGCGAAAACAGAGTCTTTAATCCAGTAAAGTAAATACAAACAAAAAACACAACTTTCACTCGAAATGACGAGGACAAACTGGAGACTCGATCTTGAACAGCAGGTGAACAGCAGGTTGCCTCGGGAAGGCACTTGAACCAGACAGACTCAGACACCTGCTCACCACGCAGCATCTGAGGAAAACACGACACGACAGGGCGATACACAAACACAGCACGGTGAATTCTAGACAAGGAACCGACAGGACAGGAACGGAACACAAAGGAAGAAATAGGGACTCTAATCAGGGGAAAGGATCGGGAACAGGTGTGGGAAGACTAAATGATTGATTAGGGGAATAGGAACAGCTGGGAGCAGGAACGGAACGATAGAGAGAAGAGAGAGCGAGAGAGTGAGAGAGGGAGGGGGAGAGAGAGGGATAGAAAGAGGGAAAGAACCTAATAAGACCAGCAGAGGGAAACGAATAGAATGGGAAGCACAGGGACAAGACAAGATAATAAATGACAAAACATGACAGTACCCCCCACTCACCGAGCGCCTCCTGGCGCACTCGAGGAGGAATCCTGGCGGCAACGGAGGAAATCATCAATGAGTGAACGGTCCAGCACGTCCCGAGACGGAACCCAACTCCTCTCCTCAGGACCGTAACCCTCCCAATCCACTAAGTATTGGTGACCCCGTCCCGAGAACGCATGTCCATGATCTTATGTACCTTGTAAATAGGTGCGCTCTCGACAAGGACGGGAGGGGGGAGGGAAGACGAACGGGGGTGCGAAGAAAGGGCTTAACACAGGAGACATGGAAGACAGGATGGACGCGACGAAGATGTCGCGGAAGAAGCAGTCGCACAGCGACAGGATTGACGACCTGGGAGACACGGAACGGACCAATGAACCGCGGAGTCAACTTACGAGAAGCTGTCGTAAGAGGAAGGTTGCGAGTGGAAAGCCACACTCTCTGGCCGCAACAATACCTTGGACTCTTAATCCTGCGTTTATTGGCGGCTCTCACAGTCTGTGCCCTGTAACGGCAAAGTGCAGACCTCACCCTCCTCCAGGTGCGCTCACAACGTTGGACAAACGCTTGAGCGGAGGGAACGCTGGACTCGGCAAGCTGGGATGAGAACAGAGGAGGCTGGTAACCCAGACTACTCTGAAACGGAGATAACCCGGTAGCAGACGAAGGAAGCGAATTGTGAGCGTATTCTGCCCAGGGGAGCTGTTCTGCCCAAGACGCAGGGTTTCTGAAAGAAAGGCTGCGTAGTATGCGACCAATCGTCTGATTGGCCCTCTCTGCTTGACCGTTAGACTGGGGATGAAACCCGGAAGAGAGACTGACGGACGCACCAATCAAACGACAGAACTCCCTCCAAAACTGTGACGTGAATTGTGGGCCTCTGTCTGAAACGGCGTCTAACGGGAGGCCATGAATTCTGAATACATTCTCGATAATGATTTGTGCCGTCTCCTTAGCGGAAGGAAGTTTAGCGAGGGGAATGAAATGTGCCGCCTTAGAGAACCTATCGACAACCGTAAGAATCACAGTCTTCCCCGCAGACAAAGGCAGACCGGTAATGAAGTCTAGGGCGATGTGAGACCATGGTCGAGAAGGAATGGGAGCGGTCTGAGACGACCGGCAGGAGGAGAGTTACCCGACTTAGTCTGCGCGCAGTCCGAACAAGCAGCCACGAAACGGCGCGTGTCACGCTCCTGAGTCGGCCACCAAAAGCGCTGGCGAATAGACGCAAGAGTGCCTCGAACACCGGGATGACCAGCTAACTTGGCAGAGTGAGCCCACTGAAGAACAGCCAGACGAGTGGAAACAGGAACGAAAAGGAGGTTACTAGGACAAGCGCGGCGACGCAGTGTGCGTGAGTGCTTGCTTAACCTGTCTTTCAATTCCCCAGACTGTTAACCCGACAACACGCCCATAAGGAAGAATCCCCTCGGGATCAGTAGAAGCCACAGAAGAACTAAACAGACGGGATAAGGCATCAGGCTTGGTGTTCTTGCTACCCGGACGGTAAGAAATCACAAACTCGAAACGAGCGAAAAACAACGCCCAACGAGCTTGACGGGCATTAAGTCGTTTGGCAGAACGGATGTACTCAAGGTTCTTATGGTCTGTCCAAACGACAAAGGAACGGTCGCCCCCTCCAACCACTGTCGCCATTCGCCTAGGGCTAAGCGGATGGCGAGCAGTTCACGGTTACCCACATCATAGTTGCGCTCAGATGGCGACAGGCGATGAGAAAAATAAGCGCAAGGATGAACCTCATCGTCAGACTGGAAGCGCTGGGATAGAATGGCTCCCACGCCTACCTCTGAAGCGTCAACCTCGACAATGAATTGTCTAGTGACGTCAGGAGTAACGAGGATAGGAGCGGACGTAAAACGTTCTTTTAGAAGATCAAAAGCTCCCTGGGCGGAACCGGACCACTTAAAACACGTCTTGACAGAAGTAAGAGCTGTGAGAGGGGCAGCAACTTGACCGAAATTACGAATGAAACGCCGATAGAAATTAGCGAAACCTAAAAGCGCTGCAACTCGACACGTGACCTTGGAACGGGCCAATCACTGACAGCTTGGACCTTAGCGGAATCCATCTGAATGCCTTCAGCGGAAATAACGGAACCGAGAAAAGTAACGGAGGAGACATGAAAAGAGCACTTCTCAGACTTTACGTAGAGACAATTCTCTAAAAGGCGCTGTAGAACACGTCGAACGTGCTGAACATGAATCTCGAGTGACGGAGAAAAAATCAGGATATCGTCAAGATAGACAAAAACAAAGATGTTCAGCATGTCTCTCAGAACATCATTAACTAATGCCTGAAAAACAGCTGGCGCATTGGCGAGACCAAACGGCAGAACCCGGTACTCAAAATGCCCTAACGGAGTGTTAAACGCCGTTTTCCACTCGTCCCCCTCTCTGATGCGCACGAGATGGTAAGCGTTACGAAGGTCCAACTTAGTAAAGCACCTGGCTCCCTGCAGAATCTCGAAGGCTGATGACATAAGGGGAAGCGGATAACGATTCTTAACCGTTATGTCATTCAGCCCTCGATAATCCACGCAGGGGCGCAGAGTACCGTCCTTCTTCTTAACAAAAAAGAACCCCGCCCCGGCCGGAGAGGAAGAAGGCACTATGGTACCGGCGTCAAGAGACACAGACAAATAATCCTCGAGAGCCTTACGTTCGGGAGCCGACAGAGAGTATAGTCTACCCCGAGGAGGAGTGGTCCCCGGAAGGAGATCAATACTACAATCATACGACCGGTGAGGAGGAAGGGAGTTGGCTCGGGACCGACTGAAGACCGTGCGCAGATCATGATATTCCTCCGGCACTCCTGTCAAATCGCCAGGTTCCTCCTGAGAAGTAGGGACAGAAGAAACGGGAGGGATGGCAGACATTAAACACTTCACATGACAAGAAACGTTCCAGGATAGGATAGAATTACTAGACCAATTAATAGAAGGATTATGACATACTAGCCAGGGATGACCCAAAACAACAGGTGTAAACGGTGAACGAAAAATCAAAAAAGAAATAGTCTCACTGTGGTTACCAGATACTGTGAGGGTTAAAGGTAGTGTCTCAAATCTGATACTGGGAAGATGACTACCATCTAAGGCGAACATGGGCGTAGGCTTCTCTAACTCTCTGAAAGGAATGTCATGTTTCCGAACCCATGCTTCGTCCATGAAACAACCCTCAGCCCCAGAGTCTATCAAGGCACTACATGTAGCACCCGAACCGGTCCAGCGTAGATGGACCGACAAAGTAGTACAGGATCTTGATGGAGAGACTTGAGTAGTTGCGCTCACCTGTAGCCCTCCGCTTACAGATGAGCTCTGGCTTTTACTGGACATGAATTAACAAAATGTCCAGCAACTCCGCAATAGAGGCACAGGCGGTTGGTGATCCTCCGTTCCCTCTCCTTAGTCGAGATGCGAATCCCTCCCAGCTGCATGGGCTCAGACTCTGAGCCAGAGGAGGGAGATGGTTGCGATGCGGAGCAGGGAAACACCGTTGATGCGAGCTCTCTTCCACGAGCCCGGTGTGACGAAGATCTACCCGTCGTTCTATGCGGATGGCGAGAGCAATCAAAGAGTCCACATCTGAAGGAACCTCCCGGGAGAGAATCTCATCCTTAACCACTGCGTGGAGTCCCTCCAGAAAACGAGCGAGCAGCGCCGGCTCGTTCCACTCACTAGAGGCAGCAAGAGTGCGAAACTCAATAGAATAATCCGTTATGGACCGTTCACCTTGGCATAAGGAAGCCAGGGCCCTAGAAGCCTCCCTACCAAAAACTGAACGGTCAAAAACCCGAATCATCTCCTCTTTAAAGTTCTGGAACTTGTTAGAGCAATCAGCCCTTGCCTCCCAGATAGCTGTGCCCCATTCTCGAGCCCGGCCAGTAAGGAGTGAAATGACGTAAGCAACCCGAGCTCTCTCTCTAGAGTATGTGTTGGGTTGGAGAGAGAACACAATCTCACACTGCGTGAGAAAGGAGCGGCACTCAGTGGGCTGCCCGGAGTAGCAAGGTGGGTTATTAACCCTAGGTTCTGGAGGCTCGGCAGGCCAGGAAGTAACAGGTGGCACGAGACGTAGACTCTGGAACTGTCCAGAGAGGTCGGAAACCTGAGCGGCCAGGTTCTCCACGGCATGGCGAGCAGCAGACAATTCCTGCTCGTGTCTGCCGAGCATGGCTCCTTGGATCTCGACGGCAGTGTAACGAGCGTCTGAAGTCGCTGGGTCCATTCCTTGGTCGGTTCCTTCTGTCATGCAGGTGAAAGAGGACCCAAAAGCGACTTGGCGAAAACAGAGTCTTTAATCCAGTAAAGTAAATACAAACAAAAAACACAACTTTCACTCGAAATGACGAGGACAAACTGGAGACTCGATCTTGAACAGCAGGTGAACAGCAGGTTGCCTCGGGAAGGCACTTGAACCAGACAGACTCAGACACCTGCTCACCACGCAGCATCTGAGGAAAACACGACACGACAGGGCGATACACAAACACAGCACGGTGAATTCTAGACAAGGAACCGACAGGACAGGAACGGAACACAAAGGAAGAAATAGGGACTCTAATCAGGGGAAAGGATCGGGAACAGGTGTGGGAAGACTAAATGATTGATTAGGGGAATAGGAACAGCTGGGAGCAGGAACGGAACGATAGAGAGAAGAGAGAGCGAGAGAGTGAGAGAGGGAGGGGGAGAGAGAGGGATAGAAAGAGGGAAAGAACCTAATAAGACCAGCAGAGGGAAACGAATAGAATGGGAAGCACAGGGACAAGACAAGATAATAAATGACAAAACATGACAGATCATCCCTAAAGCCAACACCTCATTTGGCCGCCTTTCGTTCCAGTACTCTGCTGCCTGTGACTGGAACGAATTGCAAAAATCGCTGAAGTTGGAGACTTTTATCTCCCTCACCAACTTCAAACATCAGCTATCTGAGCAGCTAACCGATCGCTGCAGCTGTACATAGTCTATTGGTAAATAGCCCACCCATTTTCACCTACCTCATCCCCACACTGTTTTTATTTATTTACTTTTCTGCTCTTTTGAACACCAATATCTCTACCTGTACATGACCATCTGATCATTTATCACTCCAGTGTTAATCTGCAAAATTGTAATTATTCGCCTACCTCCTCATGCCTTTTGCACACATTTTATAGAGACCCCTTTTTTCTACTGTGTTATTGACTAGTTAATTATTTACTCCATGTGTAACTCTGTGTTGTCTGTTCACACTGCTATGCTTTATCTTGGCCAGGTCGCAGTTGCAAATGAGAACTTGTTCTCAACTAGCCTACCTGGTTAAATAAAGGTGAAATAAAAAAATAAAAAATAAAATCCAAGGAGGGCCTAGAGCAGGACCTAGATCTTCTGCACAGATTCTGCCAGATCGGGACCCTGACAGTAAATCTCAGTAGCACCAAAAAAAGTCCAGTCACTAGGACCACAAATACAAATTCCATCTAGACACCGTTACCCGAGAACACACAAAAAACTATACATGTCTTGGCCTAAACATCAGCGCCACAGGTAACGAACACAGAGACAAGGCAAGAAGGGCCTTCTATGCCATCAAAAGGAACATGAAATTTGACATACCATTTAGGATATGGCTAAACTTGCTTGAATCGGTTTTAGAACACATTGCCCTTTATGGTTGTGAGGTCTGGGGTCTGCTCACCAACCAAGAATCCACAAAATGGGATAAACACCAAATTGAGACTCTGTAAGCAGAATTCTGCAAAACATATCCTCTGTGTACAACGTAAAACACAAAATAATGCACGCAGAGCAGAATTAGGCGTACACCAGCTAATTATCCAAATCCAGAAAAGAGACATTAAATTCTACAACCCCCGAAAAGGAAGTGATTCCCAAACCTTCGATAACAACGCCATCACCGACAGAGAGATGAACCTGGAGAGTCCCCTCAGCAAGCCCCTCACAAACACAAACAGACCCCACAATGCCCCAGGACAGCAACACAATTAGACCCAACCAAATCATGAGAAAACAAAAAGATGATTACTGACTCATTGAAAAGAATCAACAACAAAAAAGAGCAAACTAGAAGGCATTTGGCTCTAAACAGAGTACACAGAGGCAGAATACCTGACAACTGTGACTGATCCAAACTTAAGGACAGCTTTGACTATGTACAGACTCAGTGAGCATAACCTTGCTATTGAGAAATGCCGCCGTAGGCAGACCTGGCTCTCAAGAGAAGACAGGCTATGTGCACACCACAAAATGAGATGGAAACTGAGCTGCACTTCCTAACCTCCTGCCAATTGTATAACCATATTAGAAACACATTTTTAGATAAACTCCCATATCTACTGGGTGAAATTCCACAGTGTGCCATCACAGCAGCAAGCTTTGTGACCTGTTGCCACTAGAAAAGGGCAACCAGTGAAGAACAAACACCATTGTAAATACAACCAATATACAGTGTTTGTTTATATATTTTCCCTTTTGTACTTTAACAATTTGCACATCATTACAACACTGTATATATACATAATATGACATTTGAAATGTCTTTATTCTTTTGGATGTTTTGTGAGTGTAATGTTTACTGTTCATTTTTATTGTTTATTTCTCTTTGGTCAATTATCTACTTCACTTGCTTTGGAAATGTTAACACATGTTTCCCATGCCAATAAAGCTCCTTGAATTGAGAGAGTGAGTGAGTGAGTGAGTGAGTGAGTGAGTGAGTGAGTGAGTGAGTGAGTGAGTGAGTGAGTGAGTGAGTGAGTGAGTGAGTGAGTGAGTGAGTGAGGGAGTGAGTGAGTGAGTGAGAGACCACAGACCACTCAGCATGACATATAACATAGGCGATATATACATCAATTCCCTGACAAAGAATGTGATCATACATCGTGTGGTCTCATCCTGCAACCGGCACAGTAATTGAACTCTGACACAGTAACTGAACTCTGACACAGTACTTGGCTCACAGGTTTATAAGTTACGTTAACGTCTTGGTGACAGGGGGCAGTATTTTCACGTCCGGATGAAATGCATGCCCAAATTCAACTTCCTGCTACTCATCCCCAGAAGATGAGATATGCATAGCATTAGTATATCTGCATGAAAAACAGTTTCTAAAACTTTTTGAATCATGTCTGTGAGTGTAACAGAACTTATTTAGCAGGCGAAACCCTGAGGACAAACCTTTCACATATTTTTTGAGGTCACTCACTTTTCAATGGGTTTCATTGGGAATCCAGATTTCTAAGAGACCTTATTGCAGTTCCTACCGCTTCCACTGGATGTCACCAGTCTTTAGAAATTGTTTGAGGTTTTCCTTTATGTAAAGAAGAAGTAGCCCTGTTCAGAACGAGGGTCACTTGTTAGATAGAGGCGCGTGCTCAGAAAGCTAGCTACAGTTTGTTTTCCTCCGGTATTGAACACAGATCATCCCGTCTTAAATTTTATCTATTATTTTATGTAAAAAAATAGCTAAAGTGGTATTACAAAAGTAGTTTGAAATGTTTTGGCAAAGTTTACAGGTAACTTCGGAGATATTTTGTAGTCACGTTGCGCAAATTGGAACCAGTGTTTTTCTGGATCAAACGCGTCAAATAAATGGACATTTTGGATATATATCGACGGAATTAATCCAATAAAAGGACAATTTGTGATGTTTATGGGACATATTGGAGTACCAACAAAAGAAGCTCGTCAAAGGTAAGGCATGAATGATATTTTTATTTCTGCGTTTTGTGTCTCGTCTGCAGTGTTGAAATATGCTTTTCTCTCTTTGTTTACAGAGATGCTATCCTCAGATAATAGAATTGTTTGCTTTTGCCGAAAAGCCTTTTTGAAATCTGACATGTTGACTGGATTCCCAACAAGTGTAGCTCTAATTTGCAATCTTGTATGTGTGATTTAACTCCTCAGAACTACCCCTCCCGGCTCCGGGAGAATTGTCATAAGCAACCACTGAATAGCATAGCGCGCAACAGTCAAAAGATATTACTAGAAAATATTCATATTCATGAAATCACAAGTGAAATATTTTGAAACACAGCTTAGCCTTTTGTTAATCACCCTGTCGTCTCAAATTTTGAAATGATACTTTTACAGCGAAAGCAATACAAGTGTTTCTGTAAGTTTATCGATAGCCTAGCATAGCATTAATTACACTTAGCTTCGTGAAGCTTGGTCACGAAAATCAGAAAAGCAATCAAATGAACCATTTACCTTTGGTGATCTTCAGATGTTTTCACTCACGAGACTCCCAGTTAGACAGAAAATGTTCATTTTGTTCCATAATGATATTTTTTATATCCAAATGTTATAATGTTGACAGAAACATGGCAAAAAAAATCAATCAATCATCAAGGTGTTTTTCAAATATCTAATCGATAATATATCAACGGGGACAGTTGGCTTTTCACTAGGACCAGGAAGAGCAATGGCTGCCTCTCTCTTTGCGCAATAATCACTCTGAGAGCCCCCACCTATCCACTTACACAATGTGGTCGTTCACGCTTATTCTTCAAAATAAAGGCCTGAAACTACGTCTAAAGGCTGTAGACACCTTAGGGAAGCCATAGAAAAAGGAATCTGGTTGATATCCCTTTCAATGGTCAATGGGGATGCATAGGAACATAGAGCTTTCAAAATAAGAGTCACTTCCTGATATGATTTTTCTCAGGCTTTCGCCTGCAATATCAGTTCTGTTATACTCACAGACAATATTTTTACAGTTTTAGAGACTTTAGAGTGTTTTCTATCCTAAGCTGTCAATTATATGCATATTCTAGTATCTGGTCTTGAGAAATAGGCTGTTTACTTTAGGAACATTATTTTTCAAAAAATACAAATAGTGCCCCCTAGCTTCAAGTGGTTTTAATGCATGTGTGATTTTTATAGTAATTTATTTGAATTTGGCACTCTGCATTTACCCTGGCTTTTGGCCAGGTGGGACGCATATCCCGTAGAGGTTAAGGGAGTATGTATGTGTTGTGGTATTCCAGGAGGTCTACCTCGGGGGATGGTAATAAAGGGGAGGTACGTGAGACAACGTTGGCTCCCTCTGCTGGGAATATGGGAGCTGGGCACACCGACATGGACAGCAAAGTGGAGGTAATTAGAGGAAAGTGCCAACCAGCCGTGGAGGCTAAAAAACAGGAGCACGATGGCACACCGTGGGAGATAAGGGAGAGAGATGGACACCAGCTAAGAAAGAGAAGGAAGACCGAGCAAAATCTAAGTATTTTCTGTCTTAGTAAAGTTGTTTTTGAGCACTAAAGCCTCCCGGTCTCTGTGTCAATCACTGCTCGCTCCACCCAACAACAGCCGTCATGCCGCTCAGGAAGGAGACTCGTTCTGTCTCCTCGAGATGAACAGACTTTGGTGCGAAAAGTGCAAATCAATCCCTGGAAAACAGCAAAAGACCTTGACCTTGTGAAGATGCTGGAGGAAAGAATTACAAAAGTTTCAATATCCACAGTAAAACGAGATATTGACATAACCTGAAAGGCAGCTCAGCAAGAAAGATGTCACTGCTCCAAAACCACCATACAAAAGCCAGACTATGGTTTGCAACTGCACATGGGGACAAAGATCATACTTTTTGAATAAATGGAAACTCTGGTCTGATGAAACAAAAATAGAACTGCTTGACCATAATGACCATCGTTATGTTTGGAGGGAAAAGGGGGAGGCTTGCAAGCTGAAGACACCATCCCAACCTTGAAGCACGGGGGTGGCAGCATCATGTTGTGCGGGTGCTTTACTGCAGGAGGGACTGGTGCACTTCACAAAATAGATGTCATCATGAGATAGGAAAATATGTGAATATATTGAGGCAACATATCAAGACATCATTCAGGAAGTTAAAGCTTGGTCGCAAATGTATCTTCCAACTGGACATGATCCCAAGCATACTACCAAAGTTATGGCAAAATGGCATAAGGACAACAAAGTCAAGGTATTGGAGTGGCCATCACAAAGGTGGTCCTGTGGTCCTGTGGTCCTGTGTAGCTCAGTTGGTAGAGCATGGCACTTGTAACGCCAGGGTAGTGGGTTCGATCCCCGGGACCACCCATACGTAGAATGTATGCACACATGACTGTAAGTCGCTTTGGATAAAAGCGTCTGCTAAATGGCATATATTATTATTATTATTATTATATTATTATTATTATTATTATTATATTATTATATTATTATTTATTATATTAAAGCCCTGACCTCAATCCTTTGGAAAATGTATTGTAGAACTGAAAGAAATGTGTGCGAGCAAGGAGGCCTACAATCCTGACTCAGTTACACCAGCTCTGTCAGGAGGAATGTGCCACAATTCACCCTACTTATTGTGAGAAGCTTGTGGAAGGCTACCCGAAAAATTTGACCCAAGTTAAACCATTTCAAGGCAATACTACCAAATACTCATTGAGTGTATGTAAACTGTTGAAAGAAAAAAAAGCTGAAATAAATCATTCTCTCTGCTATTATTCTCACATTTCACATTCTTATAATAAAGTAGTGATCCTAACTGACCTAAAACATATAATTTGTACCAGGATTAAATATCGGGAATTGTGAAAAACTGATTTTACACGTCTGCTAAGGTGTATGTAAACTTCCGACTTCAACTATATATGTATATATGCGTGTGTGTGTATGTATGTATGTGTGAAGGCCTAGCTAGCAGATGTAAATGTTACTTTGAGGCAGCCAACTCTGAACCAGTGACAGAAATACTCTGTGTTCAGTGTACGGAGCTGACAAACTGTCAGTGTGAAGTCTGAATTACGTTCCCTTCACAGCTGTATGCAGTGAACCCAGGCCCAGAAATGTCTTTATAGGAGGATTTGTAGTATGGAATTTGTGAAAATGGCAGGTTTAGAAAAAGAATACAGCACTGACAAATCCTGTTCAAAAGAAAAAATCATCTTCTGTTTTTCAGACGTCACAGTAAGTGTTCCAGTATGTATTACATCGAATGCCTTTCTGTCTGTGTGCCCTCTTCACTTAAGAGGACCCTCAGGTTTTAAGAGTTCTCTTGGTGTGGGAGTGCTCTTGTGATTGTACTGCAAAAATACTAACATTTTTTGAATGTATGAATGAATATGGATTATACATTTTGACTTAAAGTATGACAGTATTCATTACCCAGAATAAAGAAATATGAAGGCCAACGTGACATTGTGTTAATGACTCAATAAAATTATATGGGAACGGGCATCATGTGTCCTTCCCTTGGCTGGGAGATTAAAGGGTCAGAATTCCAACCAACTCTCACAGTCTCATGTCAGAATTAGATGTCCATCCATGTTTCTCAAACACCAAATTATAAACTATGTATATTTGTTTTTGTACCACTGGATTCAAAACATACATCCTAGCACCAAAACTGACTTGAAGGTAACAGCACTCACTTTTGCCCCTTAGTGGCCAGTTTCCATGCCATCTCCCAACGCCCTCAGACATGAATAGATGCTGAATATTGACTTGTATTACAGGTGACCTAGAATTCAAGGGTCCTTCACTTGGCTTGGAGACAACAGTTTCAGACTTCATGAGTCCTTCACTTGGCTGGGAGATAAAAGGCTCAGAATTCAAGCGTCCTTCCCTTGGATGGAAGATGCACAATCGAGAGCATCCTGTCGGGCTGTATTACCGCCTGGTACGGCAACTGCTCCGCCCACAACCGCAAGGCTCTCTAGAGGGTAGTGAGGTCTGCACAATGCAAACTACCTGCCCTCCAGGACACCTACACCACCTGATGTCACAGGAAGGCCATAAAAATCATCAAAGGACAACAACCACCCGAACCACTGCCTGTTCACCCCGCTATCATCCAGAAGGCGAGGTCAGTACAGGTGCATCAAAGCTGGGACCGAGAGACTGAAAAACAGCTTCTATTTCAAGGCCATCAGACTGTTAAACAGCCACCACTAACATTGAGTGGCTGCTGCCAACACACTGACTAAACTACAGCCACTTTAATAATGGAAATTGATGGAAATTGATGTAAAATATTTCACTAGCCACTTCAACTTCATATGGCTGCAGGGGCAGTATTGAGTAGCTTGGATGAAAAGGTGCCCATTGTAAATGGCCAGCTCCTCAGTCTCAGTTGCTAATGTATGCATATTGTTATTAGTATTGGATAGAAAACACTCTAAAGTTCCCAAAACTGTCAAAATATTTCTGTGAGTATAACAGAACTGATATTGCAGGTGAAACCCTGAGGAAAATTAAAACAGGAAGTAGCTTCTATTTTGAAAACTCCATGTTCCATAGCCTCCCTTTGCTGGATTTAAAGGGATATGAACCAGATTCCTCTTCCTATCGCTTCCTCAAGGTGTCAACAGTCTTCAGACATAGTTTCAGGCTTTTATTTTGAAAAATGAGCCAGAACAATAAAATTGCATCAAGTGAGTTTTTGTGACCAAGCTACCTGATGCTAAGTGTACTTAATGTTTTATCGTGCGATCGATAAACGTACACAAACGCTTGGATTGCTTTCGCTGTAAAGCATCATTTCAAAATCTGACACGACAGGTGGATTAACAAAAGGCTAAACTGTGTTTTCCTATATTGCACTTGTGATTTCATGAATATAAATATTTATAGTAATATTTATTGTATGTAGCGCTATGCTATTCAGCGGTTGTTGATGACACTTATCCCGATAGGGGGATTGCGCTTTAACTATGCCACTTTGTTTACATACCCTACATTACTCATGTCATGTTTTGTCATTTATTATCATGTCTTGTCCCTGTGCTTCCCATTCTGTTCGTTTCCCCCTGCTGGTCTTATTAGGTTCGTTCCCTCTTTCTATCCCTCTCTCTCCCCCTCCCTCTCTCACTCTCTCGCTCTCTCTTCTCTCTATCGTTCCGTTCCTGCTCCCAGCTGTTCCTATTCCCCTAATCATCATTTAGTCTTCCCACACCTGTTCCCGATCCTTTTCCCTGATTAGAGTCCCTATTTCTCTCCTTGTTATTCGTTTCTGCCCTGTCGGTTCCTTGTCTAGAATTCACCGTGCTGTGTTTGTGTATCGCCCTGTCGTGTCGTGTTTTCCTCAGATGCTGCGTGGTGAGCAGGTGTCTGAGTCTGTCTGGTTCAAGTGCCTTCCCGAGGCAACCTGCTGTTCACCTGCTGTTCAAGATCGAGTCTCCAGTTGTCCTCGTCATTTCGAGTGAAAGTTGTGTTTTTTGATTGTATTTACTTTACTGGATTAAAGACTCTGTTTTCGCCAAGTCGCTTTTGGGTCCTCTTTCACCTGCATGACAGAAGGAACCGACCAAGGAATGGACCCAGCGACTTCAGACGCTCGTTACACTGCCGTCGAGATCCAAGGAGCCATGCTCGGCAGACACGAGCAGGAATTGTCTGCTGCTCGCCATGCCGTGGAGAACCTGGCCGCTCAGGTTTCCGACCTCTCTGGACAGTTCCAGAGTCTACGTCTCGTGCCACCTGTTACTTCCTGGCCTGCCGAGCCTCCAGAACCTAGGGTTAATAACCCACCTTGCTACTCCGGGCAGCCCACTGAGTGCCGCTCCTTTCTCACGCAGTGTGAGATTGTGTTCTCTCTCCAACCCAACACATACTCTAGAGAGAGAGCTCGGGTTGCTTACGTCATTTCACTCCTTACTGGCCGGGCTCGAGAATGGGGCACAGCTATCTGGGAGGCAAGGGCTGATTGCTCTAACAAGTTCCAAAACTTTAAAGAGGAGATGATTCGGGTTTTTGACCGTTCAGTTTTTGGTAGGGAGGCTTCTAGGGCCCTGGCTTCCTTATGCCAAGGTGAACGGTCCATAACGGATTATTCTATTGAGTTTCGCACTCTTGCTGCCTCTAGTGAGTGGAACGAGCCGGCGCTGCTCGCTCGTTTTCTGGAGGGACTCCACGCAGTGGTTAAGGATGAGATTCTCTCCCGGGAGGTTCCTTCAGATGTGGACTCTTTGATTGCTCTCGCCATCCGCATAGAACGACGGGTAGATCTTCGTCACCGGGCTCGTGGAAGAGAGCTCGCATCAACGGTGTTTCCCTGCTCCGCATCGCAACCATCTCCCTCCTCTGGCTCAGAGACTGAGCCCATGCAGCTGGGAGGGATTCGCATCTCGACTAAGGAGAGGGAACGGAGGATCACCAACCGCCTGTGCCTCTATTGCGGAGTTGCTGGACATTTTGTTAATTCATGTCCAGTAAAAGCCAGAGCTCATCTGTAAGCGGAGGGCTACAGGTGAGCGCAACTACTCAAGTCTCTCCATCAAAATCCTGTACTACTTTGTCGGTCCATCTACGCTGGACCGGTTCGGGTGCTACATGTAGTGCCTTGATAGACTCTGGGGCTGAGGGTTGTTTCATGGACGAAGCATGGGTTCGGAAACATGACATTCCTTTCAGAGAGTTAGAGAAGCCTACGCCCATGTTCGCCTTAGATGGTAGTCATCTTCCCAGTATCAGATTTGAGACACTACCTTTAACCCTCACAGTATCTGGTAACCACAGTGAGACTATTTCTTTTTTGATTTTCCGTTCACCGTTTACACCTGTTGTTTTGGGTCATCCCTGGCTAGTATGTCATAATCCTTCTATTAATTGGTCTAGTAATTCTATCCTATCCTGGAACGTTTCTTGTCATGTGAAGTGTTTAATGTCTGCCATCCCTCCCGTTTCTTCTGTCCCTACTTCTCAGGAGGAACCTGGCGATTTGACAGGAGTGCCGGAGGAATATCATGATCTGCGCACGGTCTTCAGTCGGTTCCGAGCCAACTCCCTTCCTCCTCACCGGTCGTATGATTGTAGTATTGATCTCCTTCCGGGGACCACTCCTCCTCGGGGTAGACTATACTCTCTGTCGGCTCCCGAACGTAAGGCTCTCGAGGATTATTTGTCTGTGTCTCTTGACGCCGGTACCATAGTGCCTTCTTCCTCTCCGGCCGGGGCGGGGTTCTTTTTGTTAAGAAGAAGGACGGTACTCTGCGCCCCTGCGTGGATTATCGAGGGCTGAATGACATAACGGTTAAGAATCGTTATCCGCTTCCCCTTATGTCATCAGCCTTCGAGATTCTGCAGGGAGCCAGGTGCTTTACTAAGTTGGACCTTCGTAACGCT
Source organism: Oncorhynchus gorbuscha (assembly GCF_021184085.1). Taxonomy (NCBI): domain Eukaryota; kingdom Metazoa; phylum Chordata; class Actinopteri; order Salmoniformes; family Salmonidae; genus Oncorhynchus; species Oncorhynchus gorbuscha. Next base: position 13,631,738 of record NC_060185.1, on the reverse strand, counting down.
TACCATCTCGTGCGCATCAGAGAGGGGGACGAGTGGAAAACGGCGTTTAACACTCCGTTAGGGCATTTTGAGTACCGGGTTCTGCCGTTCGGTCTCGCCAATGCGCCAGCTGTTTTTCAGGCATTAGTTAATGATGTTCTGAGAGACATGCTGAACATCTTTGTTTTTGTCTATCTTGACGATATCCTGATTTTTTCTCCGTCACTCGAGATTCATGTTCAGCACGTTCGACGTGTTCTACAGCGCCTTTTAGAGAATTGTCTCTACGTAAAGGCTGAGAAGTGCTCTTTTCATGTCTCCTCCGTTACTTTTCTCGGTTCCGTTATTTCCGCTGAAGGCATTCAGATGGATTCCGCTAAGGTCCAAGCTGTCAGTGATTGGCCCGTTCCAAGGTCACGTGTCGAGTTGCAGCGCTTTTTAGGTTTCGCTAATTTCTATCGGCGTTTCATTCGTAATTTCGGTCAAGTTGCTGCCCCTCTCACAGCTCTTACTTCTGTCAAGACGTGTTTTAAGTGGTCCGGTTCCGCCCAGGGAGCTTTTGATCTTCTTAAAGAACGTTTTACGTCCGCTCCTATCCTCGTTACTCCTGACGTCACTAGACAATTCATTGTCGAGGTTGACGCTTCAGAGGTAGGCGTGGGAGCCATTCTATCCCAGCGCTTCCAGTCTGACGATAAGGTTCATCCTTGCGCTTATTTTCTCATCGCCTGTCGCCATCTGAGCGCAACTATGATGTGGGTAACCGTGAACTGCTCGCCATCCGCTTAGCCCTAGGCGAATGGCGACAGTGGTTGGAGGGGGCGACCGTTCCTTTTGTCGTTTGGACAGACCATAAGAACCTTGAGTACATCCGTTCTGCCAAACGACTTAATGCCCGTCAAGCTCGTTGGGCGTTGTTTTTCGCTCGTTTCGAGTTTGTGATTTCTTACCGTCCGGGTAGCAAGAACACCAAGCCTGATGCCTTATCCCGTCTGTTTAGTTCTTCTGTGGCTTCTACTGATCCCGAGGGGATTCTTCCTTATGGGCGTGTTGTCGGGTTAACAGTCTGGGGAATTGAAAGACAGGTTAAGCAAGCACTCACGCACACTGCGTCGCCGCGCGCTTGTCCTAGTAACCTCCTTTTCGTTCCTGTTTCCACTCGTCTGGCTGTTCTTCAGTGGGCTCACTCTGCCAAGTTAGCTGGTCATCCCGGTGTTCGAGGCACTCTTGCGTCTATTCGCCAGCGCTTTTGGTGGCCGACTCAGGAGCGTGACACGCGCCGTTTCGTGGCTGCTTGTTCGGACTGCGCGCAGACTAAATCGGGTAACTCTCCTCCTGCCGGTCGTCTCAGACCGCTCCCCATTCCTTCTCGACCATGGTCTCACATCGCCCTAGACTTCATTACCGGTCTGCCTTTGTCTGCGGGGAAGACTGTGATTCTTACGGTTGTCGATAGGTTCTCTAAGGCGGCAAAGTTCATTCCCCTCGCTAAACTTCCTTCCGCTAAGGAGACGGCACAAATCATTATCGAGAATGTATTCAGAATTCATGGCCTCCCGTTAGACGCCGTTTCAGACAGAGGCCCGCAATTCACGTCACAGTTTTGGAGGGAGTTCTGTCGTTTGATTGGTGCGTCCGTCAGTCTCTCTTCCGGGTTTCATCCCCAGTCTAACGGTCAAGCAGAGAGGGCCAATCAGACGATTGGTCGCATACTACGCAGCCTTTCTTTCAGAAACCCTGCGTCTTGGGCAGAACAGCTCCCCTGGGCAGAATACGCTCACAATTCGCTTCCTTCGTCTGCTACCGGGTTATCTCCGTTTCAGAGTAGTCTGGGTTACCAGCCTCCTCTGTTCTCATCCCAGCTTGCCGAGTCCAGCGTTCCCTCCGCTCAAGCGTTTGTCCAACGTTGTGAGCGCACCTGGAGGAGGGTGAGGTCTGCACTTTGCCGTTACAGGGCACAGACTGTGAGAGCCGCCAATAAACGCAGGATTAAGAGTCCAAGGTATTGTTGCGGCCAGAGAGTGTGGCTTTCCACTCGCAACCTTCCTCTTACGACAGCTTCTCGTAAGTTGACTCCGCGGTTCATTGGTCCGTTCCGTGTCTCCCAGGTCGTCAATCCTGTCGCTGTGCGACTGCTTCTTCCGCGACATCTTCGTCGCGTCCATCCTGTCTTCCATGTCTCCTGTGTCAAGCCCTTTCTTCGCACTCCCGTTCGTCTTCCCTCCCCCTCCCGTCCTTGTCGAGAGCGCACCTATTTACAAGGTACATAAGATCATGGACATGCGTTCTCGGGGACGGGGTCACCAATACTTAGTGGATTGGGAGGGTTACGGTCCTGAGGAGAGGAGTTGGGTTCCGTCTCGGGACGTGCTGGACCGTTCACTCATTGATGATTTCCTCCGTTGCCGCCAGGATTCCTCCTCGAGTGCGCCAGGAGGCGCTCGGTGAGTGGGGGGGTACTGTCATGTTTTGTCATTTATTATCATGTCTTGTCCCTGTGCTTCCCATTCTGTTCGTTTCCCCCTGCTGGTCTTATTAGGTTCGTTCCCTCTTTCTATCCCTCTCTCTCCCCCTCCCTCTCTCACTCTCTCGCTCTCTCTTCTCTCTATCGTTCCGTTCCTGCTCCCAGCTGTTCCTATTCCCCTAATCATCATTTAGTCTTCCCACACCTGTTCCCGATCCTTTTCCCTGATTAGAGTCCCTATTTCTCTCCTTGTTATTCGTTTCTGCCCTGTCGGTTCCTTGTCTAGAATTCACCGTGCTGTGTTTGTGTATCGCCCTGTCGTGTCGTGTTTTCCTCAGATGCTGCGTGGTGAGCAGGTGTCTGAGTCTGTCTGGTTCAAGTGCCTTCCCGAGGCAACCTGCTGTTCACCTGCTGTTCAAGATCGAGTCTCCAGTTGTCCTCGTCATTTCGAGTGAAAGTTGTGTTTTTTTGATTGTATTTACTTTACTGGATTAAAGACTCTGTTTTCGCCAAGTCGCTTTTGGGTCCTCTTTCACCTGCATGACAACTCATCTCATATGTATATACTGTACTCGATACCATCTACTGCATCTTGCCTATGCCGTTCTGTACCATCACTCATTCATATCTTTATGTACATATTCTTTATTCCTTTGCACGTGTGTGTATAAGGTAGTAGTTTTGGAATTGTTAGGTTAGATTACTCGTTGGTTATTACTGCATTGTCGGAACTAGAAACACAAGCATTTCGCTAGACTCGCATTAACATCTGCTAACCATGTGTATGTGACCAATACTTTTGATTTGATTTGAGATTAATGGGTTAGATACCCTGTTGAGTGTAGGGGGCATCATTTTGATGTTTGGATGAAAAACTTACCCAAATGAAACTGCAGATTTCTCAGGCCCAGAATCTAGAATAAGCATATTATTGTCAGATTAGGATAGAAAACACTCTAAAGTTTCCAAAACTGTCAAAATAGTGTCTGTGAGTATAACAGAACTGATATTGCAGGCAAAAACCTGAGGAAAATCCAACCAGGAAGTGGCTTCTATTTTGAAAGTTCCATGTTCCATAGCCTGCCTTCACTCCATTTAAAGGGATATCAACCAAAGTCCTTTTCCTATGGCTTCCCCATTGTGTGAACAGTCTTTAGACATAGTTTCAGGCTTTTATTTTGACAAATGAGCGAGACAGATTACATTTCGTAAGGGGATGGCTGGGTGCCAGCAGCATTTTGCATGCGCAACAGCTTGGAGCAGCCATTTTCTCTCTCTCTCCTATTGAAGAAGCTACAGTCCTGGTTGATATATTATCGATTAAATATTGTAAAATCAACCCGAGGATTGATTATAAAAAACGTTTGACATGTTTCTACGAACGGATACTATTTGGAATTTTCATCTGCGATGTAGTGACCGCTCGAGCCTGTGGATTTCTGAACATAACGCGCCAACCAAATGCAGGTATTTTGGATATAAAAATAATCTTTATGGAACAAAAGGAACATTTATTGTGTAACTGGGAGTCTTGTGAGTGCAAACATCCGAAGATCATCAAAAGTAAGCGATTTAATTAATTGCTTTTCCGACTTTCGTGACCAATCTACATGGCTGCTAGCTGTTTGTAATATTTTGTCTACTGAGAGAGATGTCCTTACATAAACGCTTGGTATGCTTTCGCCGAAAAGCTTTATTGAAATCTGACACGCCATGTGGATTAACAACAAGCTAAGGTGTGTTTTGCTATATTGCACTTCTGATTTCATGAAAATTAAATATGTTTAGTAATTTAATTTGAATTTGGCGCTCTGCAATTCAGCGGACGTTGATGAAAATGATCCTGAAAATGATCAGATATCAAGCATCCTTCCCTTGGCTGGGAGATTAATGGGTCAGATATCAAGCATCCTTCCCTTGGCTTGGAGATTAATGGGTCAGATATCAAGCATCCTTCTCTTGGCTGGGAGATTAATGGGTCAGATATCAAGCATCCTTCCCTTGGCTGGGAGATTAATGGGTCAGATATCAAGCATCCTTCCCTTGGCTGGGAGATTAATGGGTCAGATATCAAGCATCCTTCCCTTGGCTGGGAGATTAATGGGTCAGATATCAAGCATCCTTCCCTTGGCTGGGAGATTAATGGGTCAGAGAGTCAGCAGATGAAACATCAAGGAAACAAAAGCCTTGAATTATTTAATCATAGACGTGATCACGAGGGAAAACCTCCTCAACACACAGACACAGCTTTTAGAGAGAGAGAGAGAGAGAGAGAGAGAGAGAGAGAGAGAGAGAGAGAGAGAGAGAGAGAGAGAGAGAGAGAGAGAGAGAGAGAGTAGTCGAAATCTGTAGAGGCACATCAGCAGGTGTAATGCTGTCCACAGAACCAACTCTGGTAGAAAACCACACAACTACACACAGACAAATACACACAAGCACACACACTGAGACACTTACACACTAGCACACAGACTGAGACACATACACACATTTACAGGACTGTGATAGAAATGGAGCCTTCATATTCAGAGAAACAGAGGACCTCTGTCTGTTCCAGGAGAGAGATAAACAATGGCATACAGAAACAGAGGAAAGGAAAGGAGATTGGAGCTTGTGATTTTGGAAAAGAATGAAAGGATAATGCTTTTAGATTGATTGAGTTTTTTTGAGAAGGTAATTGTGTAATTTTCTGAGAAAATGTTGTTTTGTATTTGAAGAATATGTTTCATTCTTTTTTTAGGAGTTTTAAGCACAAAGAGACGGTGGCCCATTAAACACATCAGCTTCATAAATAAAGGTGGAAAAAATGAAGGTAATTCTTCACCCCAAAAAAACATTTGGAAGTAGAATAAGTATGTCTGTGAGTGAACATAATGTAGTTGGAGGTCAGAGGTCATTCAGACACTCTCTGTCTGATAGAAGGATGTGAGTCTGGATCCCCATAGGAAATAAACATAGTTATTCAGTAAGGTAAAGCAATGTTCTCTGCTCCTCCATCTCATTTCAACAGAGCTACAGTATAAAGGGAAATAAAAGGGAGAGAGTGTCCATGAGTGTAGGAGACTGTGTTTATACGTCTTCAGTCAGTTCACGCCACCTGCCTCCCAGCAGACTATTCCGTGATCTGAGAACATCATCATCATGATCATCAGAGACACAGTCCACACGCTCCTTCAATACCACAGCAGTAATCATGGTGTGTGTCTGTGTGTATTAAAGAGACAGTTTTCATACCCCTTGACACATTTTGGTTTGTTTACAGCCTGAATTCAAAACGGATTAAACATGTTTTCCTCTTCTCATCCATCTACACACAGTACCCCATAATGACAAAGTGAAAACATGTTTTCTTCTTCTCATCCATCTACACACAGTACCCCATAATGACAAAGTGAAAACATGTTTTTCTACTTCTCATCCATCTGCACACAGTACCCCATAATGACAAAGTGAAAACATGTTTTTCTTCTTCTCATCCATCTACCCACAGTACCCCATAATGACAAAGTGAAAACATGTTTTCTTCTTCTCATCCATCTACACACAGTACCCCATAATGACAAAGTGAAAACATGTTTTCTTCTTCTCATCCATCTACACACAGTACCCCATAATGACAAAGTGAAAACATGTTTTTCTTCTTCTCATCCATCTACACACAGTACCCCATAATGACAAAGTGAAAACATGTTTTACTTCTTCTCATCCATCTACACACAGTACCCCATAATGACAAAGTGAAAACATGTTTTCTTCTTCTCATCCATCTACACACAGTACCCCATAATGACAAAGTGAAAACATGTTTTCTTCTTCTCATCCATCTACACACAGTACCCCATAATGACAAAGTGAAAACATGTTTCTTGACATTTTTGAAAATGTATTGAAAATGAAATGCAGAAATAGCTAATTTGCATAAGTATTTCTGGGTAAGTCTCTAAGAGAGAATAAAGCTGTGAGTCTTTCTGGGTAAGAGCTTTGCACACCTGGATTGTACAATATTTTCCCATTATTATTTTCAAAATTCTTCAAGTTCTGTCAAATTGATCATTGCTTGACATCCATTCTCAAGTCTTGATTTTCAAGCAGGTCGAAACTGTAACTTGGCCACTCAGGAACATTCACTGTCTTCTTGGTAAGAAACTTCAGTGTATATTTGGCCTTGTGTTTTAGGTCATTGTCCTGTTGAAAGGTGAATTCATCTCCCCGTGTCTGGTGGAAAGCAGACTGATCCAGGTTTTCCTCTAGCATTGAAAAACTCCCCAGTTTTTAATGATCACAAGCATATCCATAACATGATGCAGCCATCACCATGCTTGAAAATTGTGATTTGTTTTTCCACATTTTTTTCAGTTTTACTTTAGTGCCTTGTTGCAAATAGGATGCATGTTTTGGAGTATTTTTGTTCTGCACAGTTGTGTTTATTTCCAATCAGTCAATTAGGTTAGTATTGTAGAGTATCCTCAGTGTTCTCCTATCGCTGCCATTAAACGCTGAAACTGTTTTAAAGTCACAATTGGCCTCATGGCCTCATGGCCTCAATTGGCCCTGAGTGGTTTCTTTCTTGTTCGGCCACTGAGTTAGGAAGGACGCCTGTATCTTTGTAGTGACTGGGTGTATTGATACATTATCCAAAGTGTCATTAATAACCATGCTCAAAGGGATATTCAATGTCTACTTTATTTATTTTTTATCCATCGATCAATAGGTGCCCTTCTTTGCGAGGCATTGAAAAACCTCCCTAGTCTTTGTGGTGGAATCTGTGTTTGAAATTCACTGCTCTACTGAGGGACCTTACAGACTATCTGTGTGTGTGGGGAACAGAGATGACGTAGGCTCGTGACAAATCATCTCAAAATAGTACATTTTCAATGTAGACTGTAACACAACAACACGTGGAAAAAGTCCAAGGGTGAGAATCCCTTCTGAAGGCCCTGGATCCATGATTGTACTGCACAATACACTTTCTCTCTGAGCCCTGCAGGTCAAAGTGAGACTTGGTCACAACGGAAAAGATAGAACGATTATCAACGAGAGCATTTGAACCCTGCCTCTACTCCCTAACCTCTGACCTTATAAGACACAGGCCATGCCTCAACTCCCTGACCTCTGACCCTATAAAACACAGGCCATGCCTCGACTCCCTAACCTCTGACCCTATAAAACACAGGCCATGCCTCTACTAACTGACATCTGACCCCATAAAACACAGGACATGCCTCTATTCCCTGACCTCTTACCCTATAAAACACAGGCAATGCCTCTATTCCCTGACCTCTGACCCTATAAAACACAGGACTTGCAATTTCCAACTGTCTGCTACTTTTGAAGTCAAATCTTTATCTATACGACAGGCCTATGTGCACCCTCATTTGTGTGTGTGCGTGTGTGCGTGTGTGCGTGTGCGTGTGTGCGTGTGTGTGTGTGTGTGTGTGTGTGTGTGTGTGTGTGTGTGTGTGTGTGTGTGTGTGTGTGTGTGTGTGTGTGTGTGTGTGTGTGTGTGTGTGTGTGTGTGTGTGTGTGTGTGTGTGTGTGTGTGTGTGTGTGTGTGTGCGTCTGTGTGTGTGTGTGTGTGCGTCTGTGTGTGTGTGTGTGTCTGTGTGTCTTGTTTCCTGTAATTCCCTGTTCTGTTTCCTCATCTATAATGACCTTTGTTTTATCAAAGCTGAAGCCAACACGGATTTGAGACTTCAAACGAGGGCTTACGTTCCCAATCTATGGTGGCTAAGTGATGATTTGTCCATCCTTATATTAAACAACAGTGGTTGTGATCTTAGTGGAGATCGAGACATTCTCCTGGTTTGTATATGTAAACAAGCCTTGCTCTCCTTAGAGCTGGATCAGAGACTGCCTGTCTGTGTGCCTGTTGATACTTACCTGCTTACTCATTGGTGACTACTTTCATGGCTGACTGAATAAAGTGAGACATTCTAAACCCCTGTCATCCCTGCTTAGGGTGGAAATATTTTCTCTGTTAATAAATTCTCAACTATCTTCTATCTATATAAACCGTGATCTTCCAAACACACACACACACACACACATCCCCCGGGAACAGTCTTTGCCTCCAGTTGGCAGCCCACACTTGAAGTCCCGAGGGCTCTCACTCACTCAATAAGAGACCACTCTTTCCACTTGTGTGTGTGTGTGTGTCCATAGGGCCTTGGTACTACTGACAGTGTTCCTAGCCAGAGTAATAGATTTAGATGTTTATATGGCATGTGTTTCTTCCCAGTGTTCTCTTGCCACACCCCCATACAACCTAGACACTGACCACACCCCCATACAGCCTGGACCCTGACCACACCCCATACAGCCTGGACCCTGACCACACCCCCGTACAGCCTAGACCCTGACCACACCCCTATACAGCCTGGACCCTGACCACACCCCCATCTGACCACACCCCCATACAGCCTGGACCCTGACCACACCCACATATAGCCTGGTCCCTGACCACACCCCCATACAGCCTGGACCCTGACCACACCCCCATACAGCCTGGACCCTGACCACACCCCCATATAGCCTGGTCCCTGACCACACCCCCATATAGCCCACCACCCCCATACAGCCTGGACCCTGACCACCACACCCCCCATACAGCCTGAACCCTGACCACACCCCCATATAGCCTGGTCCCTGACCACACCCCCATATAGCCTGGTCCCTGACCACACCCCCATATAGCCTAAACCCTCACCACACACTGATCAGACTCAATCTCTAAATGACACTTCTATTATTTATATATTATTTACTTCAGTTTATTTTAGTAAATACTTTCTTACTTATATTTATTTTTCTTAAAACTGCATCGTTGGTTAAGTGCTTGGAAGAAAGCATTTCACTCTAAGGTCTACAGCTGTTGTATCTGGGTCATGTGACAAGTAACATTTGATTTGATTTAACTGATTGCTCATGATTTATCTGCTGACAGAGGTTTTGCCTGGGTGCAGAAGGCACACACACACGTCCACCGGCGCACACGCCACATTCTTGTACGTT
>NC_060185.1:13614784-13619784 GCF_021184085.1 Oncorhynchus gorbuscha | reverse complement strand
CATCAAAACCCTTATCTTTTGACTCATCCTTTTCTAACATACTACATGTATGATGCTCATTTAATGATGGTGTTTATCATCCTGTAGGAGATGCATGTTGAATTGGGAAACTTTATATTGACATCATGGTTCATGTCAATGGATAATTGTACAAAGTTTAAATGTCATCTTAGGATCGTTATGTCTCTGTGTGTAAATGTAGTATGGGTTGTATGGGTTTAGTATGGGTCTGCTTACCAGACTCACCTGATATTTTTACCAGACTCACCTGATATTTTTACAAGACTCACCTGATATTTTTACCAGACTCACCTGATATTTTTACCAGACTCACCTGATGTGTTACCAGACTCACCTGATGTGTTACCAGACTCACCTGATATTTTTACCAGACTCACCTGATATTTTTACCAGACTCACCTGATGTGTTACCAGACTCACCTGATATTTTTACGACTCACCTGATATTTTTACCAGACCCACCTGATGTGTTACAAACCATTCAAAAAAATAATAATTCAGCCTCCCACTATTTTCAATGGCTGTCACTTTTATTATAAGGCGAAGTCCTCCCAGATTGCAGTTCCTAGGGCTTCCACTAGATGTCGACAGTCTGACAGACAAACCATTCAGAAAGAGTTTCAGGCTGGCAGTTCCTAGGGCTTCCACTAGATGTCGACAGTCTTTAGAAAGAGTTTCAGGCTGGTTTTTCGAGAAAAAAATTGCCAGAAATTGTAGTTTTTCTAGGTAGCTGCCATTTTGGCTGTAGTGTTTCCAAGCGCGTGAATGAGAGTGCGCTGTTTGGTATTTTTCTCCGGTAAAGAAAATAACGATTCTCTGTCTTAAATTGTATAGTTTATTTACGTATTAGTGTACCTACGGTTTGATTATAAACGTTGTTTGACTTGTTTGGAAAAGTTTATTAGTAACGTTTGGGATTCATTTTGTGTGCATTTTGATGGGGGGAAACTGGGTGGATTATTGAATGAAGCGAAGCCAGCTAAACTGAATTTTTATGGATACAAAGAAGGACATTATCGGGCAAAAGGACCTTTTGTGATGTAACTGGGACCTTTTGGAGTGCCAACAGAAGAAGATCATCAAAGGTAAGGCATTTTTTATATCGCTATTTCTGACTTTCATGTTGCACCTGCCTGGTTGATATATGTTTTTCATGGTTTTGTATGCGGGCGCTGTCCTCAGATAATCGCATGGTGTGCTTTCGCCGTAAAGCCTTTTTGAAATCTGACACAGCGGCAGGATTAACAAGAAGTTAAACTTTATTTTGATGTACACTTGTGATTTTATGAAAGTTAAATATTTATAATTCTGTAGTTTGAATTTCGCGCTCTGCAATTTCACCAGATGTTTGCCAAGTAGGACTCTACCGTCCCACCTGCCCATAAGAAGTAAAACAATTCGTATCCTCCAATAATAAATTCACAGACGCCATGGTATTGGTTCTAATACAAAGTGACCAATTAATTATTATCTGGGGAAATGTGTAGTGCTATTTTAGAAAATAGTTAATAGAAGGTGTGTATTAGAGACGAGATTAAAGACATCTAAAATACCCTGAACACCGACGGGAGTGGTTAAAAATAATAACGATTGATAGGACGACAAACGGACCTGTTTCTCCCTGTAATATAGAGAATTTAATAAAGTGATGGAGGCGCTAAAAGAAACGCAGGAGCATTCTACCAATTTGGCTGAAATATGGGAAAAATTTTGTTTTCTGAGTAAACAGGGAGGAAAAGCACACCTCTCCCTTGCTTTCCATTCCCAGTCTTTCCTCCCTTGCTTTCCATTCCCAGTCTTTCCTCCCTTGCTTTCCATTCTCAGTCACTCCTCCCTTGCACTCCATTCCCAGTCACTCCTCCCTTGCTTTCCATTCCCAGTCACTCCTCCCTTGCACTCCATTCCCAGTCACTCATCCCTTGCTTTCCATTCCCAGTGACTCCTCCCTTGCTCTCCATTCCCCTTCATTCCTACCTTGCTCTCCTCTCCCCAGTCAATCCTCCCTTGCTCTCCTCTCCCCATTCAGTAATCCCTTGCTCTCCTCTCCCCAGCTCTTTCATTGGCTGAATGTTATCTCCATGCCATAAGACATGTACTATTTAAGAGGGACTGACTGGACCCAAGCCCCTATAGGCAGAAGGCTTATGTAACTCAATGTACCACAGCTTTCCTCTGTTGTATCCCCCCCCACACACACACACAAGCCTTCTCTGTTCTCCCTGAGGAAGCCTCTCTGCTCGTCTCTCTCAGACAGCTGTGAGGCTGTTCCTGTGAGGAGTCAACCAGTCATACGTGTTTGGCTCCAAGGGTTGGTACATGTTTAGAGACTAGCCAGTGCTTAGGCATGGACTGCATTAAGCTTGAAGAAATAGGTAGTACTACACGAGATATATAGACACAGCATTTACACAATCCACATACAGTTGATGTCTGAAGGTGACATACACCTTAGCCATACATTTCAACTCAGTTTTTCACAATTCCTGACATTTAATCCTACTAAACAATCCCTGTTTTAGGTCATTTAGGGATCAACACTTTGTTTTAATAATGTGAAATGTCAGAATAATAGTAGAGAGAATTCTTTTTTCAGCTTTTATTTCTTTCATCACATTCCCAGTGGGTCAGAAGTTTATATACACTGAATTACTATTTGGTAGTATTGCCTTTAAAATGTTAAACTTCGGTCAAATGTTTTGGGTAGCCTTCCACAAGCTTCCCACAATAAGTTTGCTTAATTTTGGCCCATTCCCCCTGACAGAGCTGGTGTAACTGAGTCAGCATTGTAGGCTTCCTTGCTCACACATGCTTTTTCAGTTCTGCCCACATATTTTCTATAGGATTGAGGTCAGGACTTTGTGATGGCCACTCCAATACCTTGACTTTGTTGTCCTTAAGCCTTGAACTTTGTCCATTTGGAAGACCTATTTGCGACCAAGCTTTAACTTCCTGACTGATGTCTTGAGACGTTGCTTCAATATATCCACGTAATTTTCCTTCCTCAGTCCCTTCTGCAGTAAAGCACCCTCATAACATGATGCTGCCACCCCCATGCTTCACGGTTGGGATGGTGTTCTTCGGCTTGCAAGCCTCCCCGTTTTTCCTCCAAAGAGTTATATTTTTGTTTCATAAGACCACAGGACATTTCTTCAAAAAGTACGATCTTTGTCCCCATGTGCAGTTGCAAACCGTAGACTGGCTTTTGTATGGCGGTTTTGGAGCGGTGGCTTCTTACTTGCTGAGCGGCCTTTCAAGTTATGTCGATATAGGACTTGTTTTTACTGTGGATATAGATACTTGTACCTGTTTCCTCCAGCATCTTCACAAGGTCCTTTGCTGTTGTTCTGGGATTGATTTTCACTTTTCTCACCAAAGTACGTTCATCTCCAGGAGACAGGAAGTGTCCCCTTCCTAAGCGGTATGACGGCTGCGTGGTCCCATTGTGTTTATACTTACGTACTATTGTTTGTACAGATGAACGTGGTACCTTCAGGCATTTGGAAATTGTTCCCAAGGATGAACCAGACTTGTGGAGGTTTACAATTTACAAGGTAGGCCTTGAAATACATCCACAGGTACACCTCCAATTGACTCAAATTATGTCAATTAGCCTATTGGAAGCTTCTAAAGCCATGACATCATTTTCTGGAATTTTCCAAGCTGGCACAGTCAAGTGTAAACTTCTGACCCACTTGAAATGTGATCCACTGAACTATACGTGAAATAATCTGTCTGTAAACAATTGTTGTAAAAATATATTTTGTCATGACAAAGTAGATGTCCTATCCGACTTGCCAAAACTATAGTTTGTTATCAACAAATTTGTGGAGTGGTTGGAAAAACGAGTTTTAATGACTGCAACCGAAGTGTATGTAAACTTCCGACTTCAACTGTACCTTATGTACACAATGAACAACAAGCTTAAAACAACACTAGAAACACTATAAGCTACGCTATGAACTGTGCATGTATAGATGTATTAATAAAGCAATTTTCAGGATGCGATTGGGAAAGTATCCAGTATGTAAGGGTCAGTCCAATCAAAAGGAAGGTGCAGGATGTGTAGAGACTTCAAAGATCAATGAGCAGTTCTATGAAAGTGCAGGGTGCATAGTCCATGTATGATGAGATCATCGTGGACCAGGTGTCCGGTTGATGAGGTCCACAACGTGGGGTATTGAGCTGTTCAGGTGGAGGGAGGTTATGGTCGTCATTGACCTGAACCAGGGAGACTTTGAAAGAGGGGGTGTCCAGGGTTGAAGGGGTCAGCAATGACACTTCCTTGCCTTGGAGTCGTGTAGGCCTATTGGTTAGAGCATTGGACTAGTAACCGAAAGGTTGCAAGTTCAAATCCCCGATCTGACAAGGTACACAATCTGTCGTTCTGCCCCTGAACAGGCAGTTAACCCACTGTTCCTAGGCCGTCATTGAAAATAAGAATTTGTTCTTAACTGACTTGCCTAGTAAAATAAAGGTAAAACATTTTTTTTTAAAGGATCATGATAGAGGGCAGGTGGCAGCCGATGACCCTCTCAGCAGACCGGACATTCTGTCACCATTGACCCTTTGACCAGGAAGACACGTTCCCCAACCAGACAGTGATTGAGGAGGTGAGGATGGATTCCCACTAGAGGCTGTGATGTTGTCCTCCCACTAGAGGCTGTGATGTTGTCCTCCCACTAGAGGCTGTGATGTTGTCCTCCCACTAGAGGATGTGATGTTGTCCTCCCACTAGTGGCTGTGATGTTGTCCTCCCACTAGAGGCTGTGATGTCATCCTCCCACTAGAGGCTATAAATGTTGTTCTCCCACTAGAGGCTGTGATTTTGTCCTCCCACTAGAGGCTGTGATGTTGTCCTCCCACTAGAGGCTATGATGTTGTCCTCCCACTAGAGGCTGTGATTTTTTCCTCCCAATAGAACATGTGATGTTGTCCTCCCACTAGAGGCTATGATGTTGTCCTCCCACTAGAGGCTGTGA
>NC_060185.1:13592284-13609784 GCF_021184085.1 Oncorhynchus gorbuscha | reverse complement strand
AACACGGCTGGCAAGGAAGCCCGAGAGGCAGCCCCCAAAATTTGGCAAAATTAGGTAGGAGACCCTCCGGGCAGGCACCGTGTTATGCGGTGAAGCGCGGTGTCCCCAGTGCACATAGATAGCCCGGTGCGCTACATCGCAGCTCCTCTTATCGGCCAGGCTAGAGTGGGCATTGAGCCAGGAGGGATGTAAGCCAGCTCAGCGCGTCTGGTCTCCTTGGTCCGTGTTATATGGCACCAGCGTCTCCCGTGGATCTTCACAGAACGCACTCTGTGCCCCGCAAGTGCCGGGCTAAAATCAACATCCAGCCAGGACGGGTTGTTCAGGCCCTTAGTTCGAGACCTCCAGTGTGCCTCCATGGACCAGCCCTCCAGTAGATCTCTCCAGCCTGGTGAGTACTGTGCCTGTTCACACTGAACCAAGTCTCCTGTGTGTACCTCCAGTCCGGATCTGCCAGAACCTCCCTCCAGTCCGGACGCTCCAGAGCCTCCCTCCAGTCCGGACACTCCAGCCTCCCTCCAGTCCGGACGCTCCAGAGCCTCCCTCCAGTCCGGACACTCCAGAGCCTCCCTCCAGTCCGGATGCTCCAGAGCCTCCCTCCAGTCCGGACGCTCCAGAGCCTCCCTCCAGTCCGGACACTCCAGAGCCTCCCTCCAGTCCAGAGCTGCCAGAGCCGCCCGTCAGTCAGGCGCTGCCAGAGCCACTCGTCACTCCGGCGCTGCCAGAGTCGCCCGAGAGTAGCCGCTCCAAAGGTGTCACCTAAGTGGGCCCAGACTAGGGTGGAGTGAGGTCCACGTCCCGCGCCGCCACCGCCACCGCGGACAGATGCCCACCCAGACCCTCCCCTATGGGTTTAGGATTTGCGGCCGGAATCCGCACCTTGAGGTGGGGGGGGGGGGTCCTGTCTCGTCCTGACCTTAGTTTCTTTTTTCATGTCTCTATTTCAGGTTGGTCAGGGCGTGAGTTGGGGTGGGCATTCTATGTTTGTATTTCTATGTGTTTGGCCTGGTATGGTTCCCAATCAGAGGCAGCTGTCAATCGTTCTCTCTGATTGAGAACCATACTTAGGCAGCCTGTTTTCGCCCTTGAGTTGTGGGTAGTTGTTTTCTGTCTCTGTCTCTGTACCAGACAGGACTATTCCGTTTGTTAAATATTTGTTATTTTTGTTCTAGTGTTCAGTGTAATTAACAAATCATGAACACGTACCACGCTGCACCTTGGTCCTCTCCTTCTTACACCTAAGAGTTAAGATAAGGGTCAAGTTTAGGCACTCATTCCTAGCAGTTACGATAAGGGTCAAGTTTAGGCACTCATTCCTAATGATTAAAATAAGGGTGAAAGAACACACAACCTTCTGGACTAGAGTCATGGGATTATGCCTGTTCACCACCCCTGTCCATGAAGCCCTAGAGAAACCCAAGCCTACTGGATGATAATAGCGCTCACTGATATCCCAAGTTGACAGTTTTGAAGGCATTTCCTGACGTCCAATTTTGAGATCATTCTTAAACGACCTGGCTGCACACATACAGTACACAGACATGACCCTGCCAATGAACACGTGTAGGTACACACACACACAGCGAGGCAGCAGGGATTTCTTTAAAACGTTGGTCAAGCCAAGCCAAATTTTCCTAGGGGCTTATTTCTCTTTGACTGCTGATGTAACAGAGGCAAGGTCACTGTCGGATTTGAAAAACAGGCAAAAAGCACTCAGCAATTACTGTCAGATTGCATGTGAATGAAGGACTAAGCTCAGGCTGTCCTAGGTTGATTTAAAAGCAGCAGTGATGCACAGTGTGTGTGTCTGTGTGTGTCAGTGTGCATGTGTCTGTATGTGTGTGTGTGACAGAGAAAGAGAGAGAAAGAGAGAGAGAAAGAGAGAGAGCAAGAGAGAAAGAGAGCAAGAGAGAGACACACTTTCCAGTATTCAGAGGTCCAGGGACTTGATGAAGAGGGATGGACGAGACCAGCAGTAGCTCAGCACTCAGTCCATCCTCTCTTCTCCCCTCCTTGATGAAGAGGGAAGGACGAGACCAGCAGTAGCTCAGCACTCAGTCCATGAAGAGGGAAGGACGAGACCCTAGCTCTTCTCCCCCTCCTTGATGAAGAGGGATGGACGAGACCAGCAGTAGCTCAGCACTCAGTCCATCCTCTCTTATCTCCTCCTCGATGAAGAGGGAAGGACGAGACCAGCAGTAGCTCAGCACTCAGTCCATCCTCTCTTAGATGAAGAGGGATGGACGAGACCAGCAGTAGCTCAGCACTCAGTCCATCCTCTCTTATCTCCTCCTCGATGAAGAGGGATGGACGAGACCAGCAGTAGCTCAGCACTCAGTCCATCCTCTCTTCTCTCCTCCTCGATGAAGAGGGATGGACGAGACCAGCAGTAGCTCAGCACTCAGTCCATCCTCTCTTATCTCCTCCTCGATGAAGAGGGAAGGACGAGACCAGCAGTAGCTCAGCACTCAGTCCATCCTCTCTTATCTCCTCCTCGATGAAGAGGGATGGACGAGACCAGCAGTAGCTCAGCACTCAGTCCATCCTCTCTTATCTCCTCCTCGATGAAGAGAGATGGAGGAGACCAGCAGTAGCTCAGCACTCAGTCCATCCTCTCTTATCTCCTCCTCGATAAAGAGGGAAGGAGGAGACCAGCACTAGCTCAGCACAGTCCATCCTTTCTTGTCTCCTCCTCGATAAAGAGGGACATTATCCCAGAAACCCTAGACCCACTCCAATTTGCATACCACCCCAACAGATTCACAGATGATGCAATCTCTATTGCACTCAACACTTGCTTGTAGCTAGAAACGGGTGATTTTAATGGCATATCTACATATGCGTACAGAGGCCCTGTCAAGGTTTTCCTCCTCTTCGTCCGAAGAGGAGAGGCGAGAAGGATCGGAGGACCAATATGCGGCGTGGTAAGTGTCCATGGTTCTTTTAATAAGCAATACTCAACATGAACACAACTGATACAAAAACAATTAACGTGAAACGAACGAAAACCAAAAGAGTACCGTGTGGTGAAAAACACAGACACGGAAACAAACATCCACAAACAAACAGTGAAACCCAGGCTACCTAAGTATGATTCTCAATCATAGACAACTAATGACACCTGCCTCTGATTGAGAACCATACTTGGCCGAAACATAGAAATCCCCAAATCATAGAAAAACAAACATAGACTGCCCACCCCAACTCACGCCCTGATCATACTAAATAATGACAAAACAAAATAAATAAAGGTCAGAACGTGACAGGCCCATTATCAGCAACCATCACTCATGTGTTCCAATGGCACGTTGTGTTAGCTAATCCAAGTTTATCATTTTAAAAAGCTAATTGATCATCTTGCAATTATGTTAGCAGAGTTGCAAACTGTTGTTCTGATTGAATAATAAATAAAACTGGTCTTCTTTAGACTATTTGAGTACCTGGAGCAAAATCATTTGTGGGTTTGATGACAGGTCAAAAGACCTACAGTATCTTCTGAAATTTGTCAATCTATTATTTTTCTGAGAAATGAAGAATATTTCATGGGAGGAATCGCCAAGAAAGGAAGATCTCGTACAATGCTGTGTACTACTCCCTTCACAGAACAATGCAAACTGGCCTTAACCAGAATAGAATGAGGAGTGAGGTGCACAACCGAGCAAGAGGACAAGTACATTAGAGTGTCTAGTTATAGAAACAGATGCCTCACAAGTCATCAACTGGCAGCTTCCTTAAGTAGTACATGCAAAACACTAGTTTCAACGTCAACAGTGAAAAGGCGACTCTGGGATGCTGGCCTACAGAGGGTAGTGTGTACAGCCCAGTACATCACTGGGGCCAAGCTTCCTGCCATCCAGGACCTCTATATCAGGCGATGTTAGAGGAAGGCCCTAAAAATGTTCAAAGACTCCAGCCGCCCAAGTCATATACTGTTCTCTCTGCTACCTCACAGCAAGCGGTACCAGAGCGCCAAGTCTAGGAACAAAAGGCTTCTTTACAGGTTCTACCCCAACCATAAAACTCCTGAAAGGCTAATCAAAGGGCTACCCAGACCCCTCTTTTACACTGCTGCTACTCTCTGGTTATTATCTATGCATAGTCACTTTAACTCTACCTACCAGAAATATTATCTCATTTACCTCAACTAACCGGTGCCCTCTCACATTGACTCTGTACCGGTACACCCTGTGTATAGTCTTGCTAATGTTATTTTACTGCAGCTATTTAATTATTTGAGACTTACATTTTAACTTTCTATTTTTTTACCTAACACTTATTTTTCTTAAAAACTTCTTAAAGCACTGTTGGATAAACGGCTTGTAAGTAAAGCATTTCACTGTGAGGTCTACACTGTTGGATAAACGGCTTGTAAGTAAAGCATTTCACTGTGAGGTCTACACTGTTGGTTAAGGGCTTGTAAGTAAAGCATTTCACTGTGAGGTCTACACTGTTGGTTAAGAGCTTGTAAGTAAAGCATTTCACTGTGAGGTCTACACTGTTGGTTAAGGGCTTGTAAGTAAAGCATTTCACTGTGAGGTCTACACTGTTGGTTAAGAGCTTGTAAGTAAAGCATTTCACTGTGAGGTCTACACTGTTGGTTAAGGGCTTGTAAGTAAAGCATGTCACTGTGAGGTCTACACTGTTGGCTAAGAGCTTGTAAGTAAAGCATTTCACTGTGAGGTCTACACTGTTGGTTAAGAGCTTGTAAGTAAAGCATTTCACTGTGAGGTCTACACTGTTGGTTAAGGGCTTGTAAGTAAAGCATTTCACTGTGAGGTCTACACTGTTGGTTAAGAGCTTGTAAGTAAAGCATTTCACTGTGAGGTCTACACTGTTGGTTAAGGGCTTGTAAGTAAAGCATTTCACTGTGAGGTCTACACTGTTGGTTAAGAGCTTGTAAGTAAAGCATTTCACTGTGAGGTCTACACTGTTGGTTAAGGGCTTGTAAGTAAAGCATTTCACTGTAAGGTCTACACTGTTGGTTAAGGGCTTGTAAGTAAAGCATTTCACTGTAAGTTCTACACTGTTGGTTAAGGGCTTGTAAGTAAAGCATTTCACTGTGAGGTCTACACTGTTGGTTAAGGGCTTGTAAGTAAAGCATTTCACTGTGAGGTCTACACTGTTGGTTAAGGGCTTGTAAGTAAAGCATTTCACTGTGAGGTCTACACTGTTGGTTAAGGGCTTGTAAGTAAAGCATTTCACTGTGAGGTCTACACTGTTGGTTAAGGGCTTGTAAGTAAAGCATTTCACTGTGAGGTCTACACTGTTGGTTAAGGGCTTGTAAGTAAAGCATTTCACTGTGAGGTCTACACTGTTGATTAAGGGCTTGTAAGTAAAGCATTTCACTGTGAGGTCTACACTGTTGGTTAAGGGCTTGTAAGTAAATAATTTCACTGTGAGGTCTACACTGTTGGTTAAGGGCTTGTAAGTAAAGCATTTCACTGTGAGGTCTACACTGTTGGTTAAGGGCTTGTAAGTAAAGCATTTCACTGTGAGGTCTACACTGTTGGTTAAGGGCTTGTAAGTAAAGCATTTCACTGTGAGGTCTACACTGTTGGTTAAGGGCTTGTAAGTAAAGCATTTCACTGTGAGGTCTACACTGTTGGTTAAGGGCTTGTAAGTAAAGCATTTCACTGTGAGGTCTAGACTGTGGGTTAAGGGCTTGTAAGTAAAGCATTTCACTGTGAGGTCTACACTGTTGGTTAAGGGCTTGTAAGTAAAGCATTTCACTGTGAGGTCTACACTGTTGGTTAAGGGCTTGTAAGTAAAGCATTTCACTGTGAGGTCTACACTGTTGGTTAAGGGCTTGTAAGTAAAGCATTTCACTGTGAGGTCTACACTGTTGGTTAAGGGCTTGTAAGTAAAGCATTTCACTGTGAGGTCTACACTGTTGGTTAAGGGCTTGTAAGTAAAGCATTTCACTGTGAGGTCTACACTGTTGGTTAAGGGCTTGTCTATTTCACTGTGAGGTCTACACTGTTGGTTAAGGGCTTGTAAGTAAAGCATTTCACTGTGAGGTCTACACTGTTGGTTAAGGGCTTGTAAGTAAAGCATTTCACTGTGAGGTCTACACTGTTGGTTAAGGGCTTGTAAGTAAAGCATTTCACTGTGAGGTCTACACTGTTGGTTAAGGGCTTGTAAGTAAAGCATTTCACTGTGAGGTCTACACTGTTGGTTAAGGGCTTGTAAGTAAAGCATTTCACTGTGAGGTCTACACTGTTGGTTAAGGGCTTGTAAGTAAAGCATTTCACTGTGAGGTCTACACTGTTGGTTAAGGGCTTGTAAGTAAAGCATTTCACTGTGAGGTCTACACTGTTGGTTAAGGGCTTGTAAGTAAAGCATTTCACTGTGAGGTCTACACTGTTGGTTAAGGGCTTGTAAGTAAAGCATTTCACTGTGAGGTCTACACTGTTGGTTAAGGGCTTGTAAGTAAAGCATTTCACTGTGAGGTCTACACTGTTGGTTAAGGGCTTGTAAGTAAAGCATTTCACTGTGAGGTCTACACTGTTGGTTAAGGGCTTGTAAGTAAAGCATTTCACTGTGAGGTCTACACTGTTGGTTAAGGGCTTGTAAGTAAAGCATTTCACTGTGAGGTCTACACTGTTGGTTAAGGGCTTGTAAGTAAAGCATTTCACTGTGAGGTCTACACTGTTGGTTAAGGGCTTGTAAAGCATTTCACTGTGAGGTCTACACTGTTGGTTAAGGGCACTGCATTTCACTGTGAGGTCTACACTGTTGGTTAAGGGCTTGTAAGTAAAGCATTTCACTGTGAGGTCTACACTGTTGGTTAAGGGCTTGTAAGTAAAGCATTTCACTGTGAGGTCTACACTGTTGGTTAAGGGCTTGTAAGTAAAGCATTTCACTGTGAGGTCTACACTGTTGGTTAAGGGCTTGTAAGTAAAGCATTTGAGGTCTACACTGTTGGTTAAGGGCTTGTAAGTAAAGCATTTCACTGTGAGGTCTACACTGTTGGTTAAGGGCTTGTAAGTAAAGCATTTCACTGTGAGGTCTACACTGTTGGTTAAGGGCTTGTAAGTAAAGCATTTCACTGTGAGGTCTACACTGTTGGTTAAGGGCTTGTAAGTAAAGCATTTCACTGTGAGGTCTACACTGTTGGTTAAGGGCTTGTAAGTAAAGCATTTCACTGTGAGGTCTACACTGTTGGTTAAGGGCTTGTAAGTAAAGCATTTCACTGTGAGGTCTACACTGTTGGTTACACTGCATTTTGTGAGGTTACACTGTTGGGGCTTGTAAGTAAAGCATTCTCACTCAGGTAAAAATTTCACTGTAAGGTCTACACTGTTGGTTAAGGGCTTGTAAGTAAAGCATTTCACTGTGAGGTCTACACTGTTGGTTAAGGGCTTGTAAGTAAAGCATTTCACTGTGAGGTCTACACTTTGTTAAGGGCTTTAAGGCATTTCACTAAGGGTCTACACTGTTGGTTAGGGCTTGTAAGTAAAGCATTTCACTGTGAGGTCTACACTGTTGGTTAAGGGCTTGTAAGTAAAGCATTTCACTGTGAGGTCTACACTGTTGGTTAAGGGCTTGTAAGTAAAGCATTTCACTGTGAGGTCTACACTGTTGGTTAAGGGCTTGTAAGTAAAGCATTTCACTGTGAGGTCTACACTGTTGGTTAAGGGCTTGTAAGTAAAGCATTTCACTGTGAGGTCTACACTGTTGGTTAAGGGCTTGTAAGTAAAGCATTTCACTGTGAGGTCTACACTGTTGGTTAAGGGCTTGTAAGTAAAGCATTTCACTGTGAGGTCTACACTGTTGGTTAAGGGCTTGTAAGTAAAGCATTTCACTGTGAGGTCTACACTGTTGGTTAAGGGCTTGTAAGTAAAGCATTTCACTGTGAGGTCTACACTGTTGGTTAAGGGCTTGTAAGTAAAGCATTTCACTGTGAGGTCTACACTGTTGGTTAAGGGCTTGTAAGTAAAGCATTTCACTGTGAGGTCTACACTGTTGGTTGCTTGTTAAAGCATTTCACTGTGAGGTCTACACTGTTGGTTAAGTAAAGCATTTCACTGTGAGGTCTACACTGTTGGTTAAGGGCTTGTAAGTAAAGCATTTCACTGTGAGGTCTACACTGTTGGTTAAAGCTTGTAAGTGGTTAAAGCATTTCACTGTGAGGTCTACACTGTTGGTTAAGGGCTTGTAAGTAAAGCATTTCACTGTGAGGTCTACACTGTTGGTTAAGGGCTTGTAAGTAAAGCATTTCACTGTGAGGTCTACACTGTTGGTTAAGGGCTTGTAAGTAAAGCATTTCACTGTGAGGTCTAGACAGGGCTGTAAGGTCTACACTGTTGGTTAAGGGCTTGTAAGTAAAGCATTTCACTGTGAGGTCTACACTGTTGGTTAAGGGCTTGTAAGTAAAGCATTTCACTGTGAGGTCTAGACTGTGGGTTTAGGGCTTGTAAGTAAAGAATTTCACTGTAAGGTCTACACTGTTGGTTAAGGGCTTGTAAGTAAAGCATTTCACTGTAAGGTCTACACTGTTGGTTAAGGGCTTGTAAGTAAAGCATTTCACTGTAAGGTCTACACTGTTGGTTAAGGGCTTGTAAGTAAAGCATTTCACTGTAAGGTCTACACTGTTGGTTAAGGGCTTGTAAGTAAAGCATTTCACTGTGAGGTCTACACTGTTGGTTAAGGGCTTGTAAGTAAAGCATTTCACTGTGAGGTCTACACTGTTGGTTAAGGGCTTGTAAGTAAAGCATTTCACTGTGAGGTCTACACTGTTGGTTAAGGGCTTGTAAGTAAAGCATTTCACTGTGAGGTCTACACTGTTGGTTAAGGGCTTGTAAGTAAAGCATTTCACTGTGAGGTCTACACTGTTGGTTAAGGGCTTGTAAGTAAAGCATTTCACTGTGAGGTCTACACTGTTGGTTAAGGGCTTGTAAGTAAAGCATTTCACTGTGAGGTCTACACTGTTGGTTAAGGGCTTGTAAGTAAAGCATTTCACTGTGAGGTCTACACTGTTGGTTAAGGGCTTGTAAGTAAAGCATTTCACTGTGAGGTCTACACTGTTGGTTAAGGGCTTGTAAGTAAAGCATTTCACTGTGAGGTCTACACTGTTGGTTAAGGGCTTGTAAGTAAAGCATTTCACTGTGAGGTCTACACTGTTGGTTAAGGGCTTGTAAGTAAAGCATTTCACTGTGAGGTCTACACTGTTGGTTAAGGGCTTGTAAGTAAAGCATTTCACTGTGAGGTCTACACTGTTGGTTAAGGGCTTGTAAGTAAAGCATTTCAGTGTGAGGTCTAGACACTAAAGCATTTCACTGTGAGGTCTACACTGTTGGTTAAGGGCTTGTAAGTAAAGCATTTCACTGTGACGTCTACACTGTTGGTTAAGGGCTTGTAAGTAAAGCATTTCACTGTGAGGTCTACACTGTTGGTTAAGGGCTTGTAAGTAAAGCATTTCACTGTGAGGTCTACACTGTTGGTTAAGGGCTTGTAAGTAAAGCATTTCACTGTGAGGTCTACACTGTTGGTTAAGGGCTTGTAAGTAAAGCATTTCACTGTGAGGTCTACACTGTTGGTTAAGGGCTTGTAAGTAAAGCATTTCACTGTGAGGTCTACACTGTTGGTTAAGGGCTTGTAAGTAAAGCATTTCACTGTGAGGTCTACACTGTTGGTTAAGGGCTAAAGCATTTCACTGTGAGGTCTACACTGTTGGTTAAGGGCTTGTAAGTAAAGCATTTCACTGTGAGGTCTAGACTGTGGGTTAAGGGCTTGTTAAAGCATTTCACTGTGAGGTCTACACTGTTGGTTAAGGGCTTGTAAGTAAAGCATTTCACTGTGAGGTCTACACTGTTGGTTAAGGGCTTGTAAGTAAAGCATTTCACTGTGAGGTCTACACTGTTGGTTAAGGGCTTGTGTAAAGCATTTCACTGTGAGGTCTAGACTGTGGGTTTAGGGCTTGTAAGTAAAGAATTTCACTGTAAGGTCTACACTGTTGGTTAAGGGCTTGTAAGTAAAGCATTTCACTGTAAGGTCTACACTGTTGGTTAAGGGCTTGTAAGTAAAGCATTTCACTGTAAGGTCTACACTGTTGGTTAAGGGCTTGTAAGTAAAGCATTTCACTGTAAGGTCTACACTGTTGGTTAAGGGCTTGTAAGTAAAGCATTTCACTGTGAGGTCTACACTGTTGGTTAAGGGCTTGTAAGTAAAGCATTTCACTGTGAGGTCTACACTGTTGGTTAAGGGCTTGTAAGTAAAGCATTTCACTGTGAGGTCTACACTGTTGGTTAAGGGCTTGTAAGTAAAGCATTTCACTGTGAGGTCTACACTGTTGGTTAAGGGCTTGTAAGTAAAGCATTTCACTGTGAGGTCTACACTGTTGGTTAAGGGCTTGTAAGTAATGCATTTCACTGTGAGGTCTACACTGTTGGTTAAGGGCTTGTAAGTAAAGCATTTCACTGTGAGGTCTACACTGTTGGTTAAGGGCTTGTAAGTAATGCATTTCACTGTGAGGTCTACACTGTTGGTTAAGGGCTTGTAAGTAAAGCATTTCACTGTAAGTTTATTCAGCACATGTGGCAAATACAATTTGAATTGATTTGAACTAAAAAAGTAATAAGTACAACTTAACTTAAACTCAATGTTGGGGTGTCTGTACTCTACTTTCCTATTCATAATTTTGACTACTTTTACATTTACTTTACTACATTCTTCAATAGAAAAACATACTTTTTACTCAATACATTTTCCCTGGCACCCAAAAGTTATCTTCACATTTTGAATGCTTAGCAGGAAGCAAATTGTCAAATTCACACACTAATTAGGAGAACATCCCAAGTCATCCCTACTGCCTCTAATCTGGTGGACTCACTAAACAGAAATTCTTCATTTGTAAATTATGTCTGAGAGTTGGAGTATGCCCCTGGCTATCCGTAAATTAAAAAAAACAAGAACATTATGCCGTCTGCTTTGTATAATATAAGGAATTTTAAATGATTCATAATTTTTATTCATACTTTTCTTCAACTATTATTTTACTGGGTGACTTTCACTTTTACTTGAGTCATTTTGTTCGATAATTGGGTTTGCCTTCCACCACTGGACACACACACCACTGGACACACACACACACACGTCTGACATTAAGAAAATCACTTAAAAAAGATGACGTATTCTACACATTCTGTAGAACGTTTCCTGAGGCGTGTTTAAAGGTTATCAGTGCTCGGGGTAACTGATTCGTAAAAAACACTCCCCGGCTCAGTGTGGTTTTACCAACGTTTCTGAGATGAAAGCCCAGAATGGTTGTTTCTGTACCTCGCTCCTGATACAAGCATTTTTATCCTAGATTTCCTGCATCCTCTCAGCTGGAACAGTGAAGAGGGAAATGTGACAGGGACATGGAAGTGAAGAGGGAAATGTGACAGGGAGATGGAAGTGAAGAGGGAAATGTGACAGGGACATGGAGTGAAGAGGGAAATGTGACAGGGACATGGAAGTGAAGAGGGAAATGTGACAGGGACATGGAAGTGAAGAGGGAAATGTGACAGGGACATGGAAGTGAAGAGGGAAATGTGACAGGGAGATGGACAAAGACATGAAGAGGGAAATGTGACAAAGACATGGAAGTGAAGAGGAAATGTGACAAAGACATGGAAAAGGGACATGAAGTGAAGAGGGAAATGTGACAGGGACATGGAAGTGAAGAGGGAAATGTGACAGGGACATGGAAGTGAAGAGGGAAATGTGACAGGGAGATGGAAGTGAAGAGGGAAATGTGACAAAGACATGGACGTGAAGAGGGAAATGTGACAAAGACATGGAAGTGAAGAGGGAAATGTGACAAAGACATTGAAGTGAAGAGGGAAATGTGACAGGGACATGGAAGTGAAGAGGGAAATGTGACAGGGACATGGAAGTGAAGAGGGAAAAGTGACAGGGACATGGCAGTGAAGAGGGAAATGTGACAGGGAGATGGAAGTGAAGAGGGAAATGTGACAGGGACATGGAAGTGAAGAGGGAAATGTGACAGGGACATGGAAGTGAAGGGAATCTTGAGGCATTCTGCTCAGCGGGAAAATATGGAATAAAATATTTAGATACGGGAATCTGTAATATTAGCTTCTTAAATGTTATTATGACACAGTTATAAAGTTATTTAATTTGATCAGAACACTTTATAAAATGGCTTTTGCACATTACTTTAGTACTGTACCATACCGCACATCTCAATAAAAGCTTGTCAGTCTAACAGTCACATTTGGTATTTGTTGAGCCTCACTCAAGTGAGTGAGGGTCTAGCTTATGTCCCCCCTCAAATTCTCTGTGACACTAGCCCTCTCACGTTTCTCGATTCTCTGTTTTCAGACCTCCGGTGATGCTGCAGTTATCCACACACACACACTTCTCTCCATGTAAGCCCCTCCAGTATATTTCCATCTCCTAACATCACTTTTTTTAAAGGCTGAATTGGTCTCATAGTGACTCTGGGAGGCTTAAATTCAGGGACACTTGAGCTCTGCGTTTTCAGCAAAGGTCAGGTTTTGAATATGGTACTGTATCTTAGCACAGACACACACACACACACACACACACACACACACACACACACACACACACACACACACACACACACACACACACACACACACACACACACACACACACACACACACACACACACACACACACACACACACACACAAAATACATACTCTCATGCTTTCACACTCTTACTTTCACACACACACACCTTGACAAGCCTCCCCCACCGTCATACCCCCCCAGGGCAATTGATCTTATCCCAGAGGCTGCTCCAAGACTCTTGGGTTATAGTCACAGCCGTGTATGTTCCCCCTCAAGCCAATACCATGACGGCACTCAAGGATCAAGACAGGAAACCACATATCCTGAGGCAGCATGTAATTTACCTGGGGATTTTAACAAAGCAAATTTGAGGAAAACACTACATAAGTTCTATCAGCACATTGACTGTAGTGTCGCACAGCAAAGACTCTCGACCCCTCTGCTACTCCAACTTCTGGGATGCCTACAAGGCCCTCCCTTCAGCAAATTTGACCACAAATCCATTTTTCTCCTCCATTCCTATAAGCAAATCAAATCAAAGTGTATTTGTCACGTGCACCGAATACAACAGTGAAATGCTTACTTACAGGATTTAACCAACAGTGCAAAAAAAGGTATTAGGTGAACAATAGGTAAGTATGTTATGCAGGTGAATGAGGACCCAAAAGCGACTTTACAAAAACAGAGTTTATTCCAAGTCAAAACAGGAAAACTGAAACCCTCTAGTCAGTAGAGGGGAACAACTGGAGATGCGACCACAGACTGCAGGTCGCTTCGGGAAGGCGCAGGCCGTAGCTGATCTAGACACCTGCTCACACGCAGCATCTGAAGAAGGCAAAAACACGACAGGACGGAACGAGGAAACAGAACAGCAAACAAGAATCCGACAAGGACAGAAGCGAAAACAGAGAGAGAAATAGGGACTTAATCAGAGGGCAAAATAGGGAACAGATGTGAAAGAGTAAATGAGGTAGTTAGGAGAATGAGGAACAGCTGGGAGCAGGAACGGAACGATAGAGAAAGAGAGAGAGAGAGAGAGGGAGAGAGGGAGGGGGAGAGAGAGGGATAGAAAGAGGGAAAGAACCTAACAAGACCAGCAGGGGGAAACGAATAGAAGGGGAAGCACAGGGACAAGACATGACAATCAATGACAAAACATGACAAAGTAAGCAGAAACTCAAACAGGATGTACTCGTGCTAAGGTCTATTCAATATTGGTCTGACCAATCGGAATCCATGCTTCAAGATTGTTTTGAATAACTTTGATGTATATTGACAGATTACAAACCAGCCACGTCTTGGCGACGTCTTGCTCCCAGACAAGCTAAACACCTCCTTGCCCGCTTTGAAGACAACACAGTGCCACCGAAGCGGCCCCCTACCAAGGACTGTGGGCTCTGGTTCTCCGTGGCCGACGTGAGTAAGACATTTAAACATGTCGGATGCCGGCCCAGACGGCATCCCTAGCCAGCATCCTCAGAGCATGCGCAGACCAGCTGGCTGGAGTGTTTACGGACAAATTCAATCTCTTCCTAACCCAGTCTGCTGTCCCCACTCAAGATGTCCACCACAGTGCCTGTACCCAAAAAGCAAAGTTACCTCAACTGAAAGACTATCGCCCCGTAGCACTCACTTCTGTGCATTGTGAGACTAGTCAAGGGTCAAATCACCTCTACCTTACCTGACACCCTACCATCCAGAAGGCAAGGGCAGTACAGGTGCATCAAAGCTGGGACCGAGAGACAGAAAAACAGATTCTATCTCAAGGCCATTAGACTGTTAAATAGATATCACTAGCCGACTACCACCTGGGTACTCAACCCTGCACCTTATGTATTGCATACAGTTGAAGTCGGAAGTTTACATAAACCTCAGACAAATACATTTCAACTCAGTTTTTCACAATTCCTGACATTTAAACCTGGTAAGAAATCCTTGTCTTAGGTCAATTAGGATCACCACTTTTATTTTAAGAATGAATAATAGTAGAGAGAATAATTTATTTCAGCTTTAATTTCTTTCATCACATTTCCAGTGGGTCATAAGTTTACATACACTCAATTAGTATTTGATAGCATTGCCTTTAAAAATTTTACTTGGGTGAACGGTTTTGGGTAGCCTTCCACAAGCTTCCCACAATAAGTTGGGTGAATTTTGGCCTATTCCTCCTGACAGAGCTGGTGGAACTGAGTCAGGTTTGTGGGCCCTCTTGCTCACATATACTTTTTCAGTTCTCCCCACACATTTTCTATAGGATTGAGGTCAGGGCTTTGTGATGGCCACTCCAATACCTTGACTTTGTTGTCCTTAAGCAATTTTGCCAAAATTTTGGAAGTATGCTTGGGGTCCATTTGGAAGACCCATTTGCGACCAAGCTTTAACTTCCTGACTGATGTCTTGAGATGTTGCTTCAGTATATCCACATAGTTTTATTTCCTCACGATACCATCTATTTTGTGAAGTGCACCAATCCCTCTTGCAGAAAAGCACCCCCTCCTATATGATACTGCCACCCTCGTGCTTCACGGTTGGGATGGTTTTCTTCGGCTTGCAAGTGTGACGACCCTCCCACTCTGTCTGCCGTATTCTCTCTTTGTTCTTGTTTCCTTATTAGGATGCCGGTGGGCGGAGTTGGGAGGGTCGTCAGCTACATGGGAAACACCTGGGCCAGGTGTCTCCCAGGATAAATAGACCTCTTCCACATTCATGGAGGAGACACACTCCATGCAGACACCTTTTGTAGATTGTGTTGTGGTTCTTGGTGGCCTTTTGTTTGTTTGCTTTGGCACCTTTCATCACCCTGCATTATCACATTCATGCATGCAAAACACTCACTTACACTACTGATTACTGATTACACACACCATTGTATATTATACTTAGTTGCTTTAGTTAATAAATACATATTTTGCTACTCCTTATCTCCACGTTGACTCCCTTTGTTACGGGCCTTGAGCCGGTTCGTGACACAAGCCTCCCCCTTTTTCCTCCAAACATAACGATGGTCATTATGGCCAAGCAGTTCTATTTTTGTTTCATCAGACAAGAGGACATTTCTCCAAAAAGTACAATCTTTGTCCCCATGTGCAGTTGCAAACCATATTCTGTTTTTTTACGGTGGTTTTGGAGAAGTGGCATCTTCGTTGCTGAGTTATGTCATATTATGTTATCTGCCCTTCAGGTTATGTCGATATAGGACTTGTTTTACTGTGGATATACTGTAGATACTTTTGTACCTGTTTCCTCCAGGAAACTTGCGTACTATTGTTTGTAGAGATGAACATTGGATATTGCTCCCAAGGATGAACCAGGCTTGTGGAGGTCTACAATTTTGTTTCTGAGGTCTTGGCTGATATTCTTTTGATTTCCCATGATGTCAAGCAAAGAGGCACTGAGTTTGAAAGTAGACTTTGACCTAGTAGACCTATGTCAATGAGCCTATCAGAAGCTTCTAAAGCCATAACATAATTGTCTGGAATTTCCCAAGCTTTTTAAATGTTAACTTCCGACCCACTGGAATTGTGGTACAGTGAATTCTAAGTGAAAGAATCTGTCTGTAAACAATTGTTGGAAAAATGACTTGTGTTATGCACAGAGTAGATGTCCTAACCGACTTCCCAAAACAATAGTTTGTTTACAAGAAATGTGTGGAGTGATCGAGAAATGAGTTTCAATGACTCCAACCTCAGTAAACTAGTTTCAATGACTCCAACCTCAGTGTATGTAAACTAGTTTTAATGACGCCAACCTCAGTGTATGTAAACTAGTTTTAATGACGCCAACCTCAGTGTATGTAAACTAGTTTTAATGACTCCAACCTCAGTGTATGTAAACTAGTTTCAATGATTCCAACCTCAGTAAACTAGTTTCAATGACTCCAACCTCAGTGTATGTAAACTAGTTTTAATGACGCCAACCTCAGTGTATGTAAACTAGTTTTAATGACACCAACCTCAGTGTATGTAAACTAGTTTCAATGACTCCAACCTCAGTGTATGTAAACTAGTTTCAATGACTCCAACCTCAGTAAACTAGTTTCAATGACTCCAACCTCAGTGTATGTAAACTAGTTTTAATGACGCCAACCTCAGTGTATGTAAACTAGTTTTGATGACGCCAACCTCAGTGTATGTAAACTAGTTTTAATGACGCCAACCTCAGTGTATGTAAACTAGTTTTAATGACGCCAACCTCAGTGTATGTAAACTAGTTTTGATGACGCCAACCTCAGTGTATGTAAACTAGTTTTGATGACGCCAACCTCAGTGTATGTAAACTAGTTTTAATGACGCCAACCTCAGTGTTTAAACAATGACTAGTTTTGATGACTCCAACCTCAGTGTATGTAAACTAGTTTCAATGACTCCAACCTCAGTGCGTAACCTCATGTAAAAGTTTCAATGACTCCAACCTCAGTGTATGTAAACTAGTTTTAATGACGCCAACCTCAGTAAACTAGTTTCAATGACTCCAACCTCAGTGTATGTAAACTAGTTTTAATGACTCCAACCTCAGTGTATGTAAACTAGTTTTAATGACTCCAACCTCAGTGTATGTAAACTAGTTTTAATGACTCCAACCTCAGTGTATGTAAACTAGTTTTAATGACTCCAACCTCAGTGTATGTAAACTAGTGACGCCAACTCAGTGACTCCAACCTCAGTGTATGTAAACTAGTTTTAATGACTCCAACCTCAGTGTATGTAAACTAGTTTTAATGACTCCAACCTCAGTGTATGTAAACTAGTTTCAATGACTCCAACCTCAGTGTATGTAAACCTCAAGTGTAGTTTTGTAAACTCAGTTTTGTAAACTAGTTTTGATGACGCCAACCTCAGTGTGTATGTAAACTAGTTTTAATGTTTTGTAAACTAGTTTTAATGACGCCAACCTCAGTGTATGTAAACTAGTTTTAATGACTCCAGCCTCAGTGTATGTAAACCTCAGTGTATGT
>NC_060185.1:13554784-13587284 GCF_021184085.1 Oncorhynchus gorbuscha | reverse complement strand
ATCATGTCAAGGAGTACTCTTTTCAAAGTCAAGGTGCAAATCATATTAGATTAACTGCAAATTTCAATCTTAAAATGATGGCAAAGCAACACAACACAAAGATAATCACTCCATTTGAATACTTCAGATGAAAACTTCAGAGGAATTTGAGCCCCCCAGTCTTGCCAGATGGAATGGAACATTTTTTTCTGTGTGACCCAGGAGGGAACTGAAACAGCTACGTGTACATCCTGCTCTTGGGAAATCACCAGGGTAACATCGCTGATGTAAATCCTCTATTTTTCCATTAGAGTGTATGTATGTTGACGGGGCAGTTTGTGTTTGTGTTTGTGCTTGTGTGTGTGTGTGTGTGTGTGTGTGTGTGTGTGTGTGTGTGTGTGTGTGTGTGTGTGTGTGTGTGTGTGTGTGTGTGTGTGTGTGTGTGTGTGTGTGTGTGTGTGTGTGTGTGTGTGTGTGTTTGCGTGTATTTGTTTGTACGTGTGCGTGTGCGTGTGTGTATGTATTTGTTTGTACATGTGTGGGAGAGGAGTAAAGCCTGTGTTTATCACAGCTCATTACCACGACAACGAAGAAGCCAAATCCTCTTATGCCAACGTGCAGCATGTAGATTTACCCAAACACTCCTGGGAGATGACAGGCTACTACACACACACAAACACAAATACACACACACCAACACACACACAAACACAAACACCCCCCCCCCCACACACACACACACACACACACACACACACACACACACACACACACACACACACACACACACACACACACACACACACACACACACACACACACACACACACACAGTGAACGTAGGTTTATCCCAACACTGGGAGGAGAGAATAGCTCATTATCCTAACAGTGAATTGGGCTGCTGGTTGTTTTAGTTCAGGCATGGCCTATGAATCCCTCAGGGCTTTGCTCTGCTTCTTCTAGCGCTTTCTATTTATCTTAGTGAAGCCTGGTGTCAAGACTCTGTACTGATGGTGGATGGTGGATGGTGGATGGTGGCTGTATGTTGCTGTATCCATTTTGCAGCAGAAAATCAGACACAAGATCCACATGGTAAGATGCTAACTCTGCACTCACTTAAGGGATGTGACAACCCCCTTCCCCCAAAAACACAAATATATATAAATGTTTAAACACCAGTTTTTTTATTGTTTCAACGTTGACACCATAAGACAACGTGTTTGACTGATAGGGGGCAATGCAGTTCAATCTAGCTCAGTCCTGGCTACCTACCAGACGACGCTCATCTTACTGCTGTCCCCCACCCACTCAACAACCATGGTAGTTTATGCTATTTTAGGTTCTCTCTCTGCTGTGCGCCTTTCCTCCATGTTCTCACCACTTCTCATCGATGTGATGGCTCATTGAGGTGATGTATGACAGTGTGTTCATAGTCGTCTAACAATCTGCTGTTAATGACACATATGTAGCCCGCACTTTCAATCGTTGTACAATTTCTCTATACGCGCCGTCACGGTTCTTCCACATGGGCACTGAAGACGATATCCTTTACGATTGAAAATGGCTGCTGAACAACAGCAATCATTTCTGTAATCAGCACTGTGATTTTCTTACTCTGTCCCTTACTGCACTTCTTTTGTGTGTTGTGTGAAGAGCCTGTCTAATGTCTGTTGTTAGGGGCCTGCCCTGCTGCCAGCAACGGGTCTCACAGTGAATCCCTTTCAGATGGTTAAAGCATTCCACCTGTACTGTCACTGTAGCTCAATTCCACCTGTACTGTCACTGTAGCTCAATTCCACCTGTACTGTCACTGTAGCTCAATTCCACCTGTACTGTCACTGCAGCTCAATTCCACCTGTACTGTCACTGTAGCTCAATTCCACCTGTACTGTCACTGTAGCTCAATTCCACCTGTACTGTCACTGCAGCTCAATTCCATCTGTACTGTCACTGTAGCTCAATTCCACCTGTACTGTCACTGTAGCTCAATTCCACCTGTACTGTCACTGTAGCTCAATTCCACCTGTACTGTCACTGTAGCTCAATTCCAATTGCATTTACGTATTTCACCACCTTCTCATTATACTTGTTAAATTATTGCCGTACAGGGCTTCGCTGCTGTCTCTTCCCTGTCTCACCCTCTGCCATTTTCCCAAATGCTAACAACGATGACGTGCAGAGCGCTTTATGTCCGTGACAAATCATTTGAAAGATTAACAATTTCTTTGTCCATTTATGTCACGATCGTCGTATGGAGTAGACCAAAGCGCGGCGTGGTTAGAATACATTCTTCTTTATTGAAGGAAGAACACGAAGAACACTTCAAAAAACACACGTGTATTACGCACGTGTATGTAAAGTGTCGGGAGTTTCTGAGTATTCGAGTAATTTTGGGATTTTTGTCTCTGCCGTTTCATATTGGTGGACTATATTATTAAACACGCTTCTCAGACATCCCTGCTCTCCTGCGCCTGACTCCTACACCTCTCACCAAGATGCATGTTATCACAGTGTGTGTGTGTGTGAGCGTGTTTTTTATTTTTTTTATTTAACCTTTATTTAACCAGGTAGGCTAGTTGAGAACAAGTTCTCATTTACAACTGCGACCTGGCCAAGATAAAGCAAAACAGTGCGGCACAACAACAACACAGAGTTACATATGGAATAAACAAACATACAAGCAAAAACAAAATAGAAAAAATAAATATATACATATACAGTGTGAGCAGTGTCTATATACAGTGTGTGCAGTGTCTATATACAGGGTATGCAGTGTCTATATACAGTGTGAGCAGTGTCTATATACAGTGTGTGCAGTGTCTATATACAGTGTATGCAGTGTCTATATACAGTGTGAGCAGTGTCTATATACAGTGTGTGCAGTGTCTATATACAGGGTATGCAGTGTCTATATACAGTGTGTGCAGTGTCTATATACAGTGTGTGCAGTGTCTATATACAGGGTATGCAGTGTCTATATACAGTGTATGCAGTGTCTATATACAGTGTGTGCAGTGTCTATATACAGGGTATGCAGTGTCTATATACAGTGTGTGCAGTGTCTATATACAGTGTATGCAGTGTCTATATATGCAGTGTCTATATACAGTGGTGCGCAGTGTCTATATACAGTGTGTGCAGTGTCTATATACAGTGTGTGCAGTGTCTATATACAGTGTGTGCAGTGTCTATATACAGTGTATGCAGTGTCTATATACAGTGTGTGCAGTGTCTATATACAGTGTGCAGTGTGTGTGCAGTGTCTATATACAGTGTGTGCAGTGTCTATATACAGTGTGTGCAGTGTCTATATA
Source organism: Oncorhynchus gorbuscha (assembly GCF_021184085.1). Taxonomy (NCBI): domain Eukaryota; kingdom Metazoa; phylum Chordata; class Actinopteri; order Salmoniformes; family Salmonidae; genus Oncorhynchus; species Oncorhynchus gorbuscha. Next base: position 13,583,991 of record NC_060185.1, on the reverse strand, counting down.
CAGTGTATGCAGTGTCTATATACAGGGTGCGCAGTGTCTATATACAGTGTGTGCAGTGTCTATATACAGTGTGTGCAGTGTCTATATACAGTGTATGCAGTGTCTATATACAGGGTGTGCAGTGTCTATATACAGTGTGTGCAGTGTCTATATACAGTGTATGCAGTGTCTATATACAGTGTGTGCGCAGTGTCTATATACAGTGTGTGCAGTGTCTATATACAGTGTATGCAGTGTCTATATACAGGGTGCGCAGTGTCTATATACAGTGTGTGCAGTGTCTATATACAGTGTATGCAGTGTCTATATACAGTGTGAGCAGTGTCTATATACAGTGTGTGCAGTGTCTATATACAGTGTGAGCAGTGTCTATATACAGTGTGAGCAGTGTCTATATACAGTGTGCGCAGTGTCTATATACAGTGTGAGCAGTGTCTATATACAGGGTGCGCAGTGCCTATATACAGTGTATGCAGTGTCTATATACAGTGTGTGCAGTGTCTATATACAGGGTGCGCAGTGTCTATATACAGTGTGTGCAGTGTCTATATACAGTGTATGCAGTGTCTATATACAGTGTGTGCAGTGTCTATATACAGTGTATGCAGTGTCTATATACAGTGTGTGCAGTGTCTATATACAGTGTGTGCAGTGTCTATATACAGTGTGTGCAGTGTCTATATACAGTGTGTGCAGTGTCTATATACAGTGTGTGCAGTGTCTATATACAGTGTGTGCAGTGTCTATATACAGTGTATGCAGTGTCTATATACAGGGTGCGCAGTGTCTATATACAGTGTGAGCAGTGTCTATATACAGTGTATGCAGTGTCTATATACAGTGTGTGCAGTGTCTATATACAGGGTGCAGTGTCTATATACAGTGTGTGCAGTGTCTATATACAGTGTATGCAGTGTCTATATACAGTGTGTGCAGTGTCTATATACAGTGTGTGCAGTGTCTATATCAGTGTGTGCAGTGTCTATATACAGTGTATGCAGTGTCTATATACAGGGTGCGCAGTGTCTATATACAGTGTGAGCAGTGTCTATATACAGGGTGCGCAGTGTCTATATACAGTGTATGCAGTGTCTATATACAGTGTGTGCAGTGTCTATATACAGTGTATGCAGTGTCTATATACAGGGTGCGCAGTGTCTATATACAGTGTGAGCAGTGTCTATATACAGGGTGCGCAGTGTCTATATACAGTGTATGCAGTGTCTATATACAGTGTGAGCAGTGTCTATATACAGTGTGTGCAGTGTCTATATACAGTGTGTGCAGTGTCTATATACAGTGTGTGCAGTGTCTATATACAGTGTATGCAGTGTCTATATACAGTGTGTGCAGTGTCTATATACAGTGTATGCAGTGTCTATATACAGTGTGTGCAGTGTCTATATACAGTGTGTGCAGTGTCTATATACAGTGTGTGCAGTGTCTATATACAGTGTGAGCAGTGTCTATATACAGTGTGTGCAGTGTCTATATACAGTGTGAGCAGTGTCTATATACAGGTGTGCAGTGTCTATATACAGTGTGTGCAAATGCCGTGAGGAGGTAACGCAATAAATAGGCCATAGTAGCGAAGTAATTACAGTTTAGCAAATTAACACTGGAGTGATAGATAGCGGATGATGATGTGCAAGTAGAAATACTGGTGTGCAAAAGAGCAAAATAGCAAATAAAAACAATATGGGGATGAGGTAGGTAGATTGGGTGGGCTATTTACAGATGGACTATGTACAGCTCCAGCGATCGGTTACCTGCTCAGATAGCTGATGTTTAAAGTTAGTGAGGGAAATTTAAGTCTCCAGCTTCAGCGATTTTTGCAATTCGTTCCAGTCATTGGCAGCAGAGAACTGGAAGGAAAGGCGGCCAGAGGAGGTGTTGGCTTTGGGGATGACCAGTGAGATATACCTGCTGGAGCGCGTGCTACGGGTGTGTGTTGTTATGGTGACCAGTGAGTTGAGATATGGCTGAGCTTTACCTAGCAAAGACTTATGGATGACCTGGAGCCAGTGGGTTTGGCAACGAATATGTACCGAGGGCCAGCTGGCAAGAGCATAGAGGTTGCAGTGGTGGGAGGTATATGGGGCTTTGGTGACAAAATGGATGGCACTGTGATAGACTGCATCCAGTTTTCTGACTAGAGTATTTGAAGCTATTTTGTAAATGACATCACCGAAGTCGAGGGTCAGTAGTGGTGTGTCTTTGGCATCATTAAACTGAAGACTTATTTTATAAAATAAATTCTCTGTAATTATTATTACATTATTAAACTAAATCAGGTAAATGTAATTAACTAGAAAGTCGGGGCATCAAGGAAAATATTCAAATTACAAAGTTATAATGTTCCTAAAATAACTTTCAGATATTTTAATATCTAATCAATTCTTTTTTTTTTTTTTACCTCACGTTAGTCTCATTCCAAACATCGTAAATTGTTGGTTGTCTGCACAAAGCCAGTCTTCACTATGAATCATCCATACATCAATTGTCTCAATCATTTATTTATTAACTAACTACATAGAGTTAGACAAGTCAGAAATAGTGATAAAATTAATCACTTACCTTTCTTTGATGATCTTCATATGGTTGCACTCACACGACTCTCACTTTTGATCCTTAAAATCCATGTTTATATCCAGTTTTGTTTGCGCGTTTTGTTCAGTAATCCACAGGCTCAAACGTAGTCACAACTGGCAGACGAAATAGTATCCGAAATAGTATCCATAAAGTTTGTAGAAACATGTTCAACGATGTTTATAATCAATCCTCAGGTTGTTTTTAGTCATAATAATCAATAACGACAGCCCCTTTGAAGAGGGGGATTACCATTGACATGACTCCAGGACAGCGGAGTCAATCACCACCTTCCGGAGACACTTGAAACCCCACCTCTTTAAGGAATACCTAGCATAGGATAAAGTAATCCTTCTCACCCCCTCCAGGAATGTACACCCCTTAAAATATTTAGATGCACTATTGTAAAGTGGTTGTTCCACTGGATGTCATCAAGGTGAATGTGCATTCACCAATCCAGTGGAAAGTCACTTTAAATAAGAGCGTCTCTAAATGACTTAAATGTAAATGTAAATGCCAGCCCCTTTGAAGAGGGGGATGACCACAGCTACCCCCTTTGAAGAGGGGGATGACCACGGCAGCTTTCCAATCTTAAGGGATCTCGGACGAACTCGGGTTGAACAGACTGTTAATAGGTGTTGCAACAATGGCGGCGGTTAATTTTAGGAAGAGAGGGTCCAGATTGTCTGTCCCAGCTGATTTGTACAGGTCCAGGTTTTGCAGCTCTCTCAGAACATCTGCTATCTGGATTTGGGTGAAGGAGAATCTGGGAAGGCTTTGGCAAGTTGCTGCGGAGGGTGCAGAACTGTTGGCCGGGGTTGGGACATCCAGGAGGAAAGAATGGCCAGAGAAATGCTTAATGAAACTCTCGATTATCGTGTATTTATCGGTGGTGACAGTGTTACCTAGCCTCAGTGCAGTGGGCAGCTGGGAGGAGGTGCTTTTATTCTCCATGGACGTTACAGTGTCACAAAACTTTTTGGAGTTACAAGATGCAAATTTCTGTTTGAAAAAGCTAGCCTTTGTGTGTGTGTGTGTGTGTGTGTGTGTGTGTGTGTGTGTGTGTGTGTGTGTGTGTGTGTGTGTGTGTGTGTGTGTGTGTGTGTGTGTGTGTGTGTGTGTGTGTGTGTGTGTGTGTGGTATGCAGATAAAATTTAAAAGCAAACTCAACATTCACTTACCGCCCCACTTACCTGCCTCACTGCTGACCTAAGTATGATGAGAGAAAATGTGAAGCTCCTGCCTGACAAAAAACTGCTTGTCACCACACACGCACAGATACACACACCACGAGTTCCTTCTGGGCACTGGGCTTTGTTTCTGATTGTCTGACTAGAGCAGGAAGATCCCTCAAGAGTGACTTCGAAATTGGACGGTTGTCCGTGTCATGAGGAAGTCAGGAAAAGCCGTCAAAACCGTCCACTAGGGGGCAACAGTGAGCGCCATTACCATCAAGTAAGCTTGGGTTTTGCTGTGGAGTTGTAGACTGGGTTGGCGTATAGGTTTCATCCAATTACCTTGGATCAGAAGGTACCTTAACCATTCGAGAATGAGTGCCTAAACATAATGTTTTAACCCTATCCAAAAACCTTAACCCTTTTAAACTTCTGAATTTGATGATTGGAGAAACGGAATTATGCTGAGCAAGAGAGTCAACCCTGGGTGTCAAAAACACTTTGAAATTTGACGTTTGAAGAAACTTGGATGAACGTCTAGTTCTGCAGATAGAGAGCTTGATGGACTAGATGGAGCTTGATGGACTAGATATGCGGGTGCATTCGTCCTTGTGTGTGTGTGTTTTAACGCTATCCCTAACCTTAACACTTATCTATTCCCACACACACACACACACACACACACACACACACACACACGCACGCACGCACGCACGCACGCACGCACGCACGCACGCACGCACACACACACACACACACACACACACACACACACACACACACACACACGCACGCACGCACGCACGCACGCACGCACGCACGCACACACACACACACACACACACACACACACACACACACACACACACACACACACACACACACACACACACACACACACAAACGCATGCACACAGCTGAATGGCAAGGATTTTTTTTGCTCAGAGCAGGTAATTGAGAGGACCTCTCCATGACTCTTTATTCATGCTCCAGTTGATTGGACAGAGAGGAAATGTGTCCACTTTCTGCACATCAGATTTAGTAGATACGTGATATATTTCAGAAAATTTGAGCAGTAGCCCATGAGGGATTCAAAACTGCAACCTTGCGTTTGTCAGTGAAATATCTTGACCATTATGCTAAGATGCAATAAACGGGTTTCCATCCAACCATTTGATGCGAGTAAAGTATGTGCTACATGATGATAAGTATGTGGACACCTGCTCGTCCAACATCTCATAACAGCCTCCACTCTACAGGGAAGGCTTTTCACTAGATGCTGGAACGTTGCTGCAGGGACTTGCTTCCTTTCACCCACAAGAGCGTTAGTGAGATCGGCCACTGTTTTGGGCGACCAGGCCAGGCTCTCGGTCAGCATTCCAATTCATCCCAGTTGTTTGATGGGGTTGAAGTCAGGGCTCTATTCAGGCCAGTCGAGTTCTTCCACACCGATCACGACAAACCATTTCTGTATGGACCTTGCTTTGTGCACAAGGGCATTATCATGCTGAAACAGGAAATGACCTTTCCCAAACTGTTGCCACAAAGTTGGAAGCGCAGTATCATCTGGAATGTAATTGTATGCTGTAGCGTTAAGATTTCCCGTTACTAGAATGAAGGGACCTAGCCCGAACCATGAAAAAATACCATTATTCCTCCTCCACTGAACTTTACAGTTTGCACTGTGTATTAGGGCAGGTAGCGTTCTCCTGGCATCCACCAAACCCAGATTCATCCATCGGACTGTCAGATGGTGAAGTGTGATTAATCTCTCCAGAGAACGCAGTTGCTCCAGAGTCCAATGGCTGCGATCTTTACACCACTCCAGCTGACGCTTGGCATTGCACGTGGTGATCATTAAGCTTGTGTGCGGCTGCTCGGCCATGGAAACCCATTTCATGAAGCTCCTGATGAACAGTTCTTGTGCTGATGTTGCTTCAAGAGGCAGTTTGGAACTGAGTGAGTGTTGCAATCGAGGACAGACCATTTTTAGACGCTACGTGCTTCAGCACACTGCGGTCCTGTTCTGTGAGCTTGTGTGGACTACCACTTCGCGGCTGAGCCGTTGTTGCTCCTAGACATTTCCATTTCACAATAACAGCACTTACGGTTGACCAGGGCAGCTCTAGCAGGGCAGACATTTCACGAATTTGACTTGTTGGAAAGGTGGCATCCTCTGACGATGAAACGTTGAAAATCACTGAGCTCTTCAGTGCGGACCATTGTACAACCAATGTTTGTCTATTGAGATTGCATGGCTGTGTGCTCGATTTTATACAGTAGAATAGTAGAATTTACTAATTAGAAGTGTTGGTTATATACTTTTCGCCATGTAGTGTATGTTGGATAAATCAATCAATCAATCAAATTGTATTTATATAGCCCTTCGTACATCAGCTGATATCTCAAAGTGCTGTACAGAAACCCAGCCTAAAACCCCAAACAGCAAGCAATGCAGGTGTAGAAGCACGGTGGCTAGGAAAAACTCCCTAGGAAGGCCAAAACCTAGGAAGAAACCTAGAGAGGAACCAGGCTATGTGGGGTGGCCAGTCCTCTTCTGGCTGTGCCGGGTGGAGATTATAACAGAACATGGCCAAGATGTTCAAATGTTCATAAATGACCAGCATGGTCGAATAATAACAAGGCAGAACAATTGAAACTGGAGCAGCAGCATGGCCAGGTGGACTGGGGACAGCAAGGAGTCATCATGTCAGGTAGTCCTGGGGCATGGTCCTAGGGCTCAGGTCAGTTAAAACTGGAGCAGCAGCATGGCCAGGTGGACTGGGGACAGCGAGGAGCCATCATGTCAGGTAGTCCTGGGGCATGGTCCTAGGGCTCAGGTCCTCAGAGAGAGAGAAAGAAAGAAGGAGAGAATTAGAGAACGCACACTTAGATTCACACAGGACACCGAATAGGACAGGAGAAGTACTCCAGATATAACAAACTGACCCTAGCCCCCCGACACAAACTACCGCAGCATAAATATTGGAGGCTGAGACAGGAGGGTTCAGGATACACTGTGGCCCCATTCGAGGACACCCCCGGACAGGGCCAAACAGGAAGGATATAACCCCACCCACTTTGCCAAAGCACAGCCCGCACACCACTAGAGGGATATCTTCAACCACCAACTTACCATCCAGACAGGATGACCACAACAGTGAATCAACCCACTCAGGTGACGCACCCCCTGCAGGGACGGCATGAGAGAGCCCCAGTAAATAAAAAAATATCTTGACAGGCCTGATGGGGGAAAAAAAGTTAAAATGTAAAATTGATTCTCCTTTACAAAACATACTGAGGATCTTGTTCTGGTGACATGAAAGTCCACGCTTGGCTGCCACTTTTGTTCCATAATAACCTCATCATGCAGACAATACTTACACTGATTCAGTGCAGCTTTCTACTGTATATAGAGCAGAGAGGTGCATTCACTAAATGCTACAATTATTTTGTGACAAAACCATCAGTTGAGTTGAAAATGCAACGGAAACCCATTTAACTTATATTTTTTATTCTGTACACGGGAATTTAACCGCGGTAGTAATTTTCATGTTCAACACGTGGTGAACAACACATGGTGAATGCACCAATTTGTAAGTCGCTCAGGATAAGAGCGTCTGCTAAATGACTTAAATGTAATGTAATGTAAATGTCATCACGCACTGCCTTTTATCCGTAAAAATTCAATTAGATGGAAATCTCTTGTTCGTGGATTTTTTACTTTGAAAATGAAAATCTGTGGCCAATTGGAAGGAAACCTAGCTAGTGTTGTACTTGCCTTACTGCCTGGCTTACTGCCTGGCTTACTGCCTGGCTTACCGCCTGCATGCCTGCCTCACTGCCTGCCTTATTGCCTGCATGCCTGCCTTACTGCCTGCCTTACTGCCTGCATGCCTGCCTTATTGCCTGTATGCCTGCATTCCTGTGAGTGTGTTCCTTTGTGTTAAGCTTCCTGCGCGTGTGTTTCTATGTGTTAAGCTTCCTGCGCGTGTGTTTCTATGTGTTAAGTTTCCTGCGCGTGTGTTTCTATGTGTGAACTTGCCTGGAAAGACTAAACAAACGTGATCAGCTTGTCAGCAAGAAAACGTTTGTCAGCATTTCTACGGGAAATACGCATATTTATCAAATGTATACACATTTATATAAAATATACACATATCATATTTATACATGTTTCTATAGGAAATACACATATTTAACACATTTATACATGTTTCTATAGGAAATACACATATTTAACACATTTATACATGTTTCCTAGGAAAAGACATAAACAATTTATACATGTGAAATCAGCATTTGTCAGTTTCAAGAAAAACGTTTGTCACATTTCTATAGGAAATACACATATTTAACACATTTATACATGTTTCTATTGGAAGTGCACATATTTACAAATGTATACACATTTATATAGAAAATACACATATCATATTTATACATGTTTCTATAGGAAATACACATATTTAACACATTTATACATGTTTCTATAGGAAATACACATATTTGTCATATTAAACACGTTTCTATCATCTGCAACAATGTCATGAAATAACATTTTATATTACATCTCCGTTTCAAATGCAACCTCTTAAACACATATACACAAAAACACACACATATATACAGACACACATTCACACAAACAGACACACACACACACACTCATACACACACACTCATACACACACACACACACATATACACAAAAACACACACATACATACAGACACACATTCACACATACAGACACACACACACACACACTCATACACACACACTCATATACACACACACACACAAACAGACACACACACACACAGGACATTATTTTTGTTTCATGAGCATGACCTTATTTCTATTATATCATATTGGATGACTGTCATTCATATTCCATTCACCCAGTTCAATGTAACATTGACAGGTTTAGGCTACTACATGATACTCTAATTTCCCCTGTACCCATCATGAGGTTGATACAACCTAGCATTTGAATGAGAGTTTACAAAGTAGATGCACAGGTCGAGAGAAACCTTTGAGTAATCAAGGTGACAGACACATTACACATTCAACAACGCCTTGCACACTCTTGCCTGCATCTAGCTGATGTAGGGTGTAATCATTAGTCCCGACAGTTGCAAACGAGAGTTTCCATTGGACACATTCAGGTATATTTATTCCCCTTTCATTTGTTTCCGTTTAAGAAATGTTTTTCAACAGAATCAGTGGAATGAATACACCGCTGATCACACACAAACACAGTTCACTTTCAAAGCAGCCACATAAAAAAAACATGATCCCATTGATCATTGTGTAATTACTTCTTGCATCTCCGCACTCTCCTCCTCTCAAATGTTCCATTTGCTTGAGGACTTCAGTGCACAACAAATCAGCTGTCGGTGACCTGCCGAAAAAAAGCTTTTCAAGCCAAACCTTCATACCATAACCGCTAAACGCTACACACAGCCTACATCATTTTCACCATAATAACGTCAGAGTCAACATAGCTACTAGTAAACCTGCTACAATCATGCAGTACAGTGTACAGTCAGAGAGAAGTGTTAGCAGTTACAGCGGCAGGCCTTGGTGGCAATAAATTAATAAAACCAAAACCTTACATTGATTGGAAAAGCTACAGTGTTGGATAGTCATAGCCAGCTAGCAAACATAGCATCCTTATCTGTTTGATCCAGGTGTTTGTGTAGGCTAAGCTAGCTAACTGCATTTGCTAGCTAAGTCAAAGTGAAATAAAAACTAAATAAAACGAAATATATTTGTACCCAGCAGAGGACGGAAACTAGCTGTCCTCTGGCTACACCATGGTGCTACCCTCCAGAGTGCTGTTGAGGCTACTGTAGACCTTCATTGCAAATGATCTATCTAAAAAGGATAACTTTTTTAATGTTTCACAATTTTTATTTTTATGAAATTAATGAGGAGGATTGTCCTCCCCTTCTTTCTCTGAGGAGCCTCCACACACACACACACACACACACACACACACACACACACACACACACACACACACACACACACACACACACACACACACACACACACACACACACACACACACACACACACACACACACACACACACACACACACACACACACACACACACACACACACACACACACACACACACAGAGAGAACCTAATCCTGGGTGCTTGAATTGCACAGATTCATTTTCTATTGAATTGCACCAGGATGCAAAAAAAAATGCATCTTGGGTGAAAACCTATTAGGTGTTCTGGGGATTAAATCTTATAGCTAAGCCTAGATCAAATATCTGATTGTTCAGCCTAAGCTTCAAGGTGATGCATACACACACCGACGCACACACACACACACACACTAGGGAGAAGCAGGCAAAATAAATGAATACTTTTCACTTTTTCTTTACCCAGATGAATTCTTTACGCAGACATTTTAAGTGTTCATGTAGACACCCAGCATCGACCCAATCAGTCCACTCTAATGCATTTTTCCTTCTCTCTCTAATTGCGCTTGTTTCACTCAAACTTTTGGCCAATACAAAGCCTTTTCAGTGGGGCTAGGTCATAATACATGTTTCAAACCCTCTTCAGTGGGGCTAGGTCATAATACATGTTTCAAACCCTCTTCAGTGGGCCTAGGTCATAATACATGTTTCAAACCCTCTTCAGTGGTCCTAGGTCATAATACATGTTTCAAACCCTCTTCAGTGGGCCTAGGTCATAATACATGTTTCAAACCCACTTCAGTGGGCCTAGGTCATAATACATGTTTCAAACCCTCTTCAGTGGGCCTAGGGTTTCAAACCCTCTTCAGTGGGCCTAGGTCATAATACATGTTTCAAACCCTCTTCAGTGGGCCTAGGTCATAATACATGTTTCAAACCCACTTCAGTGGGCCTAGGTCATAATACATGTTTCAAACCCTCTTCAGTGGGCCTAGGTCATAATACATGTTTCAAACCCTCTTCAGTGGGCCTAGGTCATAATACATGTTTCAAACCCTCTTCAGTGGGCCTAGGTCATAATACATGTTTCAAACCCACTTCAGTGGGCCTAGGTCATAATACATGTTTCAAACCCTCTTCAGTGGGCCTAGGTCATAATACATGTTTCAAACCCTCTTCAGTGGGCCTAGGTCATAATACATGTTTCAAACCCACTTCAGTGGGCCTAGGTCATAATACATGTTTCAAACCCTCTTCAGTGGGCCTAGGTCATAATACATGTTTCAAACCCTCTTCAGTGGGCCTAGGTCATAATACATGTTTCAAACCCACTTCAGTGGGCCTAGGTCATAATACATGTTTCAAACCCTCTTCAGTGGGCCTAGGTCATAATACATGTTTCAAACCCTCTTCAGTGGGCCTAGGTCATAATACATGTTTCAAACCCTCTTCAGTGGGCCTAGGTCATAATACATGTTTCAAACCCACTTCAGTGGGCCTAGGTCATAATACATGTTTCAAACCCTCTTCAGTGGGCCTAGGTCATAATACATGTTTCAAACCCTCTTCAGTGGGCCTAGGACATAATACATGTTTCAAACCCTCTTCAGTGGAGCTGGATATTAAAACATTTCTGGCGCAGGCTTTCCGCTAGCGACCCACCTCGACAACATCCGGTGAAATTGCAGATAGCCGAATTCAAAATACAGAAATAGTCATAAAAAACATTCATAAAAAATACAAGTGTAATCCATCGGCTTAAAGATGAACTTCTTGTTAATCCAGCCGCTTTTTTCAGATTTCAAAAAGGCTTTACAGCGAACGCATACCATGTAATTATCTGAGGACAGATACACATACAAAAGCATCAAAGACATTTTCCAACCAAATAGATGTATAACGAAAGTCAGAAATAGCGCTAAAATAAATCACTTATCCTTTGAAGATCTTAATGTTTTTGCAATCCCAAAGGTCTCAGTTACACAATGAATGGTCGTTTTTTTTCGATACAGTCATCGAAAAGGTTATATCCCAAAAATGTCTGTTTATTTGGCGCGTTTGATTCCGAAATACACCGTTTCCAACTCGCCCAACATGCCAACAAAGGATATAATAAATCCAAACATTTCAAGCAACGTTTCTAATCCAACCTCAGGTACCCTGAAATGTAAATAATCTATAACATTTAAGACGGAATAAGCTGTTTCCAATACCGGAGAAAACAACGAGGAACGCACTCTCATTCACGCACACCAAAATACTAGAGTCCATCAGAGTGACACTTAGAAAGAGTATGACTACATCTTTATTTAAAACAAAAAACATTGAACAATTTCTAAAGACTGTTGACATCTAGTGGAAGCCATAGGAACTGCAATCTGGGTCCTAAAATTCCAGCTTCCCCATAGAAGATTATTTGAAATTCCAATGACCTCAATGAAAAAAAATCCTAGATGGATTGTCCTCTGGGTTTCGCCTGCCAAATCAGTTCTGTTATAGTCACAGGCATTATATTAACAGTTTTATGAACTGTAGAGTGTTTTCCTCCTCACCTCAGTCATCCAAAAGAATACTGCCCCCTATCCCTAAGAAGTGGGGCTGGATCTTAATGCATGTTTCACACCCTCTTCAGCGGGCTAGGTATTAATAATACATGCATCTGTATGAGACAGCAGGGACATTTATTTAAGAAGGAGGAGAGACACTCAGGTTTTGTTCAAATCACTGACACTGGGCTTTAGCTTTGGCTTCGCTGAGCCCCTCTCATTTCAAATGCACACACACACACACACACACACACACACACACACACACACACACACACACACACACACACACACACACACACACACACACACACACACACACACACACACACACACACACACACACACACACACACACACACACACACGCACACTTCTACCTTATAATATCTTGACAGCCTCCGTGCCTTGGGGTCACACATCTCCATATTTCTGCTAACTTTGATAAACAAAAGAGAAAAGATAGAAAATGAGTATTGCAAATTTTGGTTGGTGTTTAAAATGCATGGCTGTCCATGAGCATGCACATACTGTGGACGTGTGTCTAACTGTCCATGAGCATGCACCTGCTGTGTCTACCTGTCCATGAGCAAGCACCTGCTGTGTCTACCTGTCCATGAGCATGCACATACTGTGCCTACCTGTCCATGAGCATGCACCTGCTGTGTCTACCTGTCCATGAGCATGCACATACTGTGTCTATCTGTCCATGAGCATGCACCTGCTGTGTCTACCTGTCCATGAGCAAGCACCTGCTGTGTCTACCTGTCCATGAGCATGCACATACTGTGCCTACCTGTCCATGAGCATGCACATACTGTGTCTACCTGTCCATGAGCATGCACCTGCTGTGCCTACCTGTCCATGAGCATGCACATACTGTGTCTACCTGTCCATGAGCATGCACCTGCTGTGCCTACCTGTCCATGAGCATGCACATACTGTGTCTACCTGTCCATGAGCATGCACCTGCTGTGCCTACCTGTCCATGAGCATGCACATACTGTGTCTACCTGTCCATGAGCATGCACATACTGTGCCTACCTGTCCATGAGCATGCACATACTGTGTCTACCTGTCCATGAGCATGCACATACTGTGCCTACCTGTCCATGAGCATGCACATACTGTGTCTACCTGTCCATGAGCATGCACATACTGTGTCTACCTGTCCATGAGCATGCACATACTGTGCCTACCTGTCCATGAGCATGCACATACTGTGTCTACCTGTCCATGAGCATGCACCTGCTGTGGACGTGCTGTCTCTAACTGTCTATGAGCAAGCACCTGCTGTGTCTAACTGTCTATGAGCATGCTGTGTTGTATAGGACAGAATATGTGAAGATCTGCTACACTCTGGTGCCTTTTAGGCTTCTTCGACTGTCCCATAGGAGAACCCTTTGAAGAACCCAGGTAGAATAACCATTTTGGGTCCAGGCAGAACCTTTCATAATAAGGGTTCTACATGGAACCCAAAATGGTCCTACCTGGAAGCAAAAAGGGTTCTCCAAAGGGTTCTCCTATGGGACAGAGTTCTCCTATGGGAACCTCCAGATAACCCTTTCGTAAACCTTGTTTCTAAGAGTGAAGAGTCTCTCAGACCTAAGCGAAGGATGAATGATCCTCTACACCCCTGATTCCCTTTTTGGGCAGTAAAATGGGTTCATGTGCTCTGAGCTGAACACTGAGTGTTAAATCTCAGACTGAAATCCTGTAAGGGTTCAGCTCTAGTTTCTCCCAGCACACCATTCACAAGATTCAACTAGCTAGTAGATTGTAGACATTAGGAATAGTAGTTGTAACATTTAAAAAGAGAGTTAGACATACGTTTATTGTACTAATGTGCTTTACATCGTTGAATTATTGGACATCCCTAGACAATCATGGGATAGCATAGAACCATGGGGGGAACACACACAAGCACACACACAAACACAGACACACACATTCACAAGACCCACAAGGAAGAGAAAGAGCACACTGATTTATCCTCGATTCAATGTCATCACACACTTATAATTAGTGATGGGCAGTCCGGCTCTTTTTAGTGAGACAGCTCTTTTGGCTCCCAAACGGCTCTTTTCAGTGAGACACCTCTTTTGGCTCCCAAACGGCTCTTTTCAGTGAGACGCCTCTTTTGGCTCCCAAACGGCTCTTTTCAGTGAGACGCCTCTTTTGGCTCCCAAACGACTCTTTAAAAAATATATATTTTTAATATATATTTTATAATATATATTAATATTTTAATATATTTTTTTTTCAAGTCAAACAGTTTGCGATAGTTTGACTATGATTGGTGTTAAAACAATTCTGATTAACACTAAATGAAATCATATTCTACCTTAACCACAATGTATTTAAAAATGCATTGGTTTGTTATGAAAAATAATGCCATTATACATTTATATTTGTTAAAGTATAACTTTTTAATGCATATAAACAAAGTGCATATATAGATAAACAAATAAAAATAAATAACAATGTTCAAAACTGCAGAATCCCACTTAAGACATTAAACCCTCTTTTCTCTCTCTTCTTTATTGCCATGTTATAACCAGCAGCACACAGAACTGCTGACCATGTTTAGCTTTTACGAGAGATTTGCAGTCAGAAATGCAAGCTGCCTCACTTTCGAGGGGCTGATGCGGTTTCTTCTCTCAGTAATTGTTTGTCCCATTTTTGAGAATGCGCCCACTATGCAGAGTCTCCATGACTTTAGTAAGCCGTGGGTAGACAGAGGCCTTGCTCTTCCACCAGCTCAGAGGATCTGCAGATCTTTGAGGAGGGGCTCCTCCAAATAGGATGGGACCTCCATTATGACATCTGCTGAGGGATTCCTTCGTGCTGCATCCCTAGTTGCTCTCTCGTCAAACAGCATCCAAACAGCAGACGTTTGTGGCACTACTGCTGGTGCTTCTGCTCCATCTGATCCCTCTTCTTCCTGTTGCCCCGGTGCCTGAGCCAGCTGACTGCTGGGGTCCCTCCCTGCTGCTGAGTTTATTCTATGAAGAGCCTCATCAATCGCTCTGGCATCACTGAAGACTAACTTTTTAAGCCTGTGGTCAAGTGCAGCGGTTTCTGTAAGCACGCGATTATATTCCATTCTGTGGACCTTTCTGTCCATTGATGAACATAGGGTGTCCAACTCTGTCACATGTCCTGTGGTCACATTTGCTTCTGTCTGGCGGCTGACTGTGATTCGCTGCAGACCCTAACACAGGAGTATCATTGTTGAGGCTGTCACATAGCTGAAAAGAGAGAACAGTAACTTATTAGTTCAGGTTCATGTTTTGTCTACTGATACTACATTCTCATCTACTGCTCATATATATATACAGTATAATACTGGATTAAATAATAATATATAATAATAATATATGCCATTTAGCAGACGCTTTTATCCAAAGCGACTTACAGTCATGTGTGCATACATTCTACGTATGGGTGGTCTCGGGGATCGAACCCACTACCATGGCGTTACAAGCGCCATGCTCTACCAACTGAGCTACAGAAGGATCATGATTAACTTCTTACTGTACCTCTCTCCACTGATCTCCACAGTGACCTGCTCAAAGGGTTCAAGGACTCTGCACACCTCCTCCACCACCTCCTCCATCACCTCCCATTCCTCTTGGGTCAGAGCATCAACAGGTACATTGCCAATGACCAGGGTAGAGATGATGGCATCGTTTGACTCAAGAAACCACTTCAACATATAACATGTTGAATTCCAATAGTGCAGTCTTGATTAGGCCTCAGCTCAGGCATCCCCATCTGGCGTTGTGAAGACTTTAATTTTTCAGCACCCACTGTGCTCCTGTGGAAGTATTCCACAGCTGCGTTCACTTTGTCCACAGTGGGATTCATCACCTTCCGTGCATCTCTTTAATCAGGTTGATTGTGTGGGCAAGACAGGGATGATGGGACCATTTCAACATTTCCACAGCTTTGGTGATGTTAGCTGTATTGTTGCTAACACAACAGACCACTTTTCCATCTACTCTCTGGCCACTCTCAACAGTTCCTCTGCCAAGTTCTCTGAGGTGTGTCTGTCGCTGAACTCAAAGCAGTCCAGAAGACAGCTAGACATCGAAAAATCTTCAATGAAGTGTCATGTAAACGACATGTAAGAAGTGGTTACCCCTGATGTCCAGCGGTCAGATGTCCAGCAGTCAGTGGTGTCCAGCAGTCAGATGTCCAGCAGTCAGTGGTGAGGCAAACTGCAGTAGCTTTTTGGACTCTTTCCCGCACTGAAGCCTGTGTGCTCTCCTACAGTTGTGGAATAAGTGATTTTGAAAGAACTTTACTGCTTGTAATTGTGTACACTGGATTTAGACTATTGCTATAATTTCTAAAACCTCTGTCCTCCACAACCAAAAATGGCTGGAAATCGGTGGTAGTCATTTTAGCCAATGCAATATCAATTTGGGCTTGTTTTGCTACAGACATAGACTTTGGCATAAACTGGTCCATAGAAGACTGTGTTGCTGTGGGTCACGGAGTAGGCCTACTTTACTGAGGGGATACATCTCCACCACTATCACTAGCAGGCCTACTTGACTGAGTGGATAGATCTCCACCACTATCACTAGCAGGCCTACTTGACTGAGTGGATAGATCTCCACCACAATCACTAGCAGGCCTACTTGACTGAGTGGATAGATCTCCACCACTATCACTAGCAGGCCTACTTGACTGAGTGGATAGATCTCCACCACTATCACTAGCAGGCCTACTTGACTGAGTGGATAGATCTCCACCACTATCACTAGCAGGCCTACTTGACTGAGTGGATACATCTCCACGTGTGGAGGTGCTGGCTCCACCACTATCACTAGCAGGCCAGCTAGTTTCTCGAAGCTCCGCTACAGATAGCTTCACGGTTGGGTGCACAGTGCACATATGCCGGTGTAGGTTGTGCGAGGAACCAGCTTTATATGAGATTTTGTTTTGGCAAATTCTACACTGTGCTCTAACATTGTCTACATTATTAAAATGCATCCAAATGCTACTGCGCTTCCGACTCATTTTCCAGCTGTTGTTTTCACAGCTGTCCTTCTTCTCTATTCTCAGCTGCTAAGTGTGTGAGTTTAAGAGTCGTCTCGGCCATCTCTCTCCTCAGCTGCTAAGTGTGTGAGTTTAAGAGTCGTCTCGGCCCTCTCTCTCCTCAGCTGCTAAGTGTGTGAGTTTAAGAGTCGTCTCGGCCCTCTCTCTCCTCAGCTGCTAAGTGTGTGAGTTTAAGAGTCATCTCAGCCCTCTCTATCCTCAGCTGCTAAGTGTGTGAGTTTAAGAGTCGGCTCGGCCCTCTCTCACCTCAGCTGCTAAGTGTGTGAGTTTAAGAGTCGCCTCGGCCCTCTCTCTCCTCAGCTGCTAAGTGTGTGAGTTTAAGAGTCGTCTCGGCCCTCTCTCCTCAGCTGCTAAGTGTGTGAGTTTAAGAGTCGTCTCGGCCCTCTCTCACCTCAGCTGCTAAGTGTGTGAGTTTAAGAGTCGTCTTGGCCCTCTCTCACCTCAGCTGCTAAGTGTGTGAGTTTAAGAGTCGTCTCTGCCCTCTCTATCCTCAGCTGCTAAGTGTGTGACTGTGAGATGTCTCGGCCCTCTCTCTCCTCAGCTGCTAAGTGTGTGACTGTGAGAGTCGTCTCGGCCCTCTCTATCCTCGGCTGCTAAGTGTGTGACTGTGAGAGTCGTCTCGGCCCTCTCTCTCCTCAGCTGCTAAGTGTGTGAGTTTAAGAGTCGTCTCGGCCCTCTCTATCATCGGCTGCTAAGTGTGTGACTGTGAGAGTCGTCTCGGCCCTCTCTCTCCTCAGCTGCTAAGTGTGTGAGTTTAAGAGTCGTCTCGGCCCTCTCTCTCCTCGGCTGCTAAGTGTGTGACTGTGAGAGTCGTCTCGGCCCTCTCTCTCCTCAGCTGCTAAGTGTGTGACTGTGAGAGTCGTCTCGGCCCTCTCTCTCCTCAGCTGCTAAGTGTGTGACTGTGAGAGTCGTCTCGGCCCTCTCTCTCCTCAGCTGCTAAGTGTGTGAGTTTAAGAGTCGTCTCGGCCCTCTCTCTCCTCGGCTGCTAAGTGTGTGAGTTTAAGAGTCGTCTCGGCCCTCTCTCACCATCTTTGGAATGAAGGTGTGCGCTTGAGCACTTAGGCCTATATGTTTTTTTTCTTTTTTTTCGTTCTTTGAATTAGTTAATTCTATATATAATTTTATATTTTTATAAATAGATTTGGCTCTTCTGATATGCTAGCCGGCTCTCAACATTCACCTACAAGAGCCGACTCGTTCGCGAAAGACCCATCACTACTTATAATATACACACAAACACACAGGTGAAGGGAATGTGACAAGATGTCAGGAAACTGCTACCCACAGAGAGAGATAATGATCAGGTGTCCAGAGAACACTGAAGAGTACCCGTGTGTGTGGAGGAATATGCGTACAGGACATTTTGCCAGTAGGACATTTGCATACAGGACATTTGCTCAGTGGGCCTTGAACACATTCACACACAAACACATGCGTGCAAGTACGCAAAACACACACACACACACACACACACACATGTGTGTTTATGTGTGAATATGTTCAAGGCCCACTGAGCAAATGTCCTGTATGGCTCAGTAGGCATTATGACCTGAGCACATGAGAACAGATGTCATGTCACTGCAATATCCTCACAGTCCCTGTGTAGAGGCCAAGGGGCCAGACAACTTCCTGGTCATAATCACAATATCCTCACAGTCCCTGTGTAGAGGCCAAGGGGCCAGACAACTTCCTGGTCATAATCACAATATCCTCACAGTCCCTGTGTAGAGTCCAAGGGGCCAGACAACTTCCTGGTCATAATCACAATATCCTCACAGTCCCTGTGTAGAGGCCAAGGGGCCAGACAACTTCCTGGTCATAATCACAATATCCTCACAGTCCCTGTGTAGACTTCCTGGTCACAATCACAATATTCTCACAGTCCCAGAGGGGCCAGACAACTTCCTGGTCATAATCACAATATCCTCACAGTCCCTGTGTAGAGGCCAAGGGGCCAGACAACTTCCTGGTCATAATCACAATATCCTCACAGTCCCTGTGTAGAGGCCAAGGGGCCAGACAACATCCTGGTCATAATCACAATATCCTCACAGTCCCTGTGTAGAGGCCAAGGGGCCAGACAACTTCCTGGTCATAATCACAATATTCTCACAACACAACCAAACTCATCTAAAGCAACCAGTAAAACACATCTCAGAACAACCAGTGCTGCTGAAGGAGCAGGTCAAGGACTGGGAAAGATTGATATCTTGACAGCTTCCTAATGACATGTGTATTCATTAATCATATGCATTTCCGTAGACTCACTCAGTCATTTGAATCATATATATTTCCACACCTATTCCGTCTCATTAAACTATATGTCTGATTGGCAATACTAGGTCCACCACTAGGTCCACCATTATGTCCAATTCCGTATTTCATCCAAACCCTTTCAAAACATTTTCAATGTGGGATTGGCAAACGGCTAGAATCCGTCGGCTGAAATCAAGGCCGGCGTCTGACATTGGCATTACACATGGAGTGAAGAAGCAAGTGTGTGTGCGTGAGTGTGTGGGTGTGTAGGCATGCATGTGTATTTCCATGTGTGAATAGATGCCTGCGTGTTTGTATGTCCACCTACATCCACCACTAGGTCCACCACTAGGTCCACCACTAGGTCCACCACCAGGTCCACCATTAGGTCAACCACTAGGTCCACCACTAGGTCCACCACTAGGTCCACCACCAGGTCCCCCACCAGGTCCACCACTAGGTCCACCACTAGATCCACCATTAGGTCCACCACCAGGTCCCCCACCAGGTCCACCACCAGGTCCCCCACCAAGTCCACCACCAGGTCCACCACCAGGTCAACCACTAGGTCCACCACTAGGTCAACCACTATGTCCACCACTAGGTCAACCACTATGTCCACCACTAGGTCAACCACTAGGTCCACCACCAGGTCCCCCACCAGGTCCACCACCAGGTCCCCCACCAAGTCCACCACCAGGTCCACCACCAGGTCAACCACTAGGTCCACCACCAGGTCCACCACCAGGTCCCCCACCAAGTCCACCACCAGGTCCACCACTAGGTCAACCACTAGGTCCACCACGAGGTCCACCACTAGGTCCACCACCAGGTCCACCACTAGGTCCACCACTAGGTCCACCACTAGATCCACCACTAGGTCCACCACCAGGTCCACCACTAGGTCCACCACCAGGTCCACCACTAGGTCAACCACTATGTCCACCACTAGGTCCAGCACTAGACCCACCACTAGATCCACCACTAGGTCAACTACTAGATCCACCACTAGGTCCACCACGAGGTCCACCACTAGGTCACCACGAGGTCCACCACTAGGTCACCACTAGGTCCACCACTAGGTCACCACTAGGTACACCACTAGGGCTACTACTAGATCTACCACTAGGTCTACCACTAGGTCAACCACTAAGTCCACCACTAGGTCCACCACTAGGTCCACCACCAGGTCTACCACTAGGTCTACCACTAGGTCCACAACTAGGTCCAGCACTAGGTCCACCACCAGGTCTACCACTAGGTCCTAGATCCACCACTAGGTCCACCACTAGGTCCACCACTAGGTCTCCACTACGTCCACCACCAGGTCCACAACTAGGTCCCCCACTAGGTCCTCGTGTCCACCACTTAGTCCACCACTATGTCCACCACTATGTCCTATACTGGGTCCTCGATCCCCCACTAGGTCCTTGGTCCACCACTAGGTCCACCACTAGGTTCACAACTAGGTCCTAGGTAAACCACTTGGGATACTACTAGGTCCTCCACTAAGTCCACCACTAGGTCCACCACTAGGTCCACCACTAGGTCCACCACCAGGTCTACCACTAGGTCTACCACTAGGTCCACAACTAGGTCCAGCACTAGGTCCACCACCAGGTCTACCACTAGGTCCTAGATCCACCACTAGGTCCTAGATCCACCACTAGGTCCACCACTAGGTCTCCACTACGTCCACCACCAGGTCCACCAATAGGTCCCCCACTTGGTCCTCGTGTCCACCACTTAGTCCACCACTATGTCCACCACTATGTCCTATACTAGGTCCTCGGTCCCCCACTAGGTCCTTGGTCCACCACTAGGTCCACCACTAGGTTCACAACTAGGTCCTAGGTAAACCACTTGGGATACTACTAGGTCCTCCACTAAGTCCACCACTAGGTCCACCACCAGGTCTACCACTAGGTCCTAGATCCACCACCAGGTCCACCACTAGGGTCTTGGTCCACCACTAGGTCCTAGGTCCACCCCTAGGTCCTCTGTCCACCACTAGGTCCTCTGTCTCCCACTAGGTCCTCTGTTCACCACTTGGTCCACCACTAGGTCCACCACTATGTCCTCTGTCAACTACTATGTCCTAGGTCAACAAGTAGGTATTTTGTCCACCACTAGGTTAACAACTAGGTCCTCTGTCCACCACTAGGTCCTAGGTCCACCACTAGGTCCACCACTAGGTCCTTTGTCCACCACTAGGTCCACCACTTGGTTCAAGATCCACCACGAGATCCTAGGTCCAACACTAGGTCCACCACTAGGTCCTCTGTTCACCACTAGGTCCACCACTAGGTCCACCACTATGTCCTCTGTCAACTACTATGTCCTAGGTCAATAAGTAGGTACTTTGTCCACCACTAGGTCCAACACTTGGTTCAAGATCCACCACGAGATCCTAGGTCCAACACTAGGTCCACCACTAGGTCCTCTGTTCACCACTAGGTCCTCTGTCCACCACTAGGTCCTCTTTCCACCACTAGGTCCTTAGTCCACCACTAGGTCCACCACTAGGTCCTTTGTCCACCACTAGGTCCCCTTTCAACCACTAGGTCATAGGTCCACCACTAGGTCCAAGACTAGGTCCCCTGTCCACCATCTGGACCTCTGTCCACCACTAGGTTCTCTGTCCACCACCTGTCCCTCTGTCCACCTTTAGGTCCTAGGTCCCCCACTAGGTCCACCACTAGGTCCTATGTCCACATCTAGTCCCTCTGTCCACCACTAAGTCCTAGGTCCACCACTAGATTATCTGTCTTCCACTAGGTCCACCACTACGTCCACTGTACGCCACTAGGTCCTCTGTCCACCTCAATAACCTCTGTCCACCACTAGGTCCTTTATCCACCACTAGAGCCTC
The DNA here is from genome assembly GCF_021184085.1 of Oncorhynchus gorbuscha. NCBI lineage: Eukaryota > Metazoa > Chordata > Actinopteri > Salmoniformes > Salmonidae > Oncorhynchus > Oncorhynchus gorbuscha. The sequence continues at coordinate 13,561,535 of NC_060185.1, read as the reverse complement.
TGTCCACCACTAGGTCCTATGTCCACCAGTAGGTCCTCTGTCCACCAGTAGGTCCTCTGTCCACCTCTATGACCTCTGTCCACCACTAGGTCCTTTATCCACCACTAGAGCCTCTGTCCACCACTAGGTCCTCTGTCCAACACTAAGTCCTTTGTCCACCACTAGGTCCACCACTAGGTCCTCTATCCACCACTAGGTCCTCTGTCCAACACTAGGTCCTTTCTCCACCACTACGTCCACCACTAGGTCCTCTTTTCACCACTTGGTCCCCTACTTGGTCCACCACTAGGTCCACCACTAGGTCCCGCACTTGGTCCACCACTAGGTCCCCACTAGGTCCACCACTAGGTCCTTTATCCACCACTAGAGCCTCTGTCCACCACTAGGTCCTTTGTCCACCACTAGGTCCTTTGTCCACCACTTGGTCCCCCACTAGGTCCCCCACTTGGTCCAACACTAGGTCGACCACTAGGTCCCCCACTAGGTCCTTTGTCCACCACTAGGTCCTCTGTCCACCACTTGGTCCTCTGTCCACCACTTGGTCCCCCACAAGGTCCTCTGTCCACCACTAGGTCCTTTGTCCACCACTAGGTCCTCTGTCCACCACTAGGTCCTCTGTCCACCACTTGGTCCCCCACTAGGTCCTCTGTCCACAACTAGGTCCTCTGTCCACCACTAGGTCCTCTGTCCACCACTTGGTCCCCCACTAGGTCCTATGTCCACCACTTGGTCCCCTACTAGGTTCTCTGTCTCCCACTTGGTCCTCTTTCCACCACTTGGTCCCCCATTGGGTCCTCTGTCCACCAGTAGGTCCTCTGTCCACCACTTGGTCCCCTACTAGGTCCTCTGTCCACCACTTGGTCCCCCACTAGGTTGTCTGTCCACCACTAGGTCCTCTGTCCACCACTTGGTCCCCCACTAGGTCCTATGTCCACCACTAGGTCCCCCACTAGGTCCTCTGTCCACCACTAGGTCCTCTGTCCACCACTTAGTCCCCCACTAGGTCCTCTGTCCACCACTAGGTCCTCTGTCCACCACTAGGTCCTCTGTCCACCACTTGGTCCCCCACTAGGTCCTCTGTCCACCACTAGGTCCTCTGTCCACCACTAGGTCCTCTGTCCACCACTTGGTCCCCCACTAGGTCCTATGTCCACCACTAGGTCCACCACTAGGTCCTCTGTCCACCACTTAGTCCCCCACTAGGTCCTCTGTCCACCACTTAGTCCCCCACTAGGTCCTCTGTCCACCACTAGGTCCTCTGTCCTCCACCAGGTCCTCTGTCCACCACTTGGTCCCCCACTAGGTCCTCTGTCCACCACTAGGTCCTTAGTCCACCACTAGGTCCTCTGTCCACCACTAGGTCCTCTGTCCACCACTTGGTCCCCCACTAGGTCCTCTGTCCACCACTAGGTCCTTTGTCCACCACTAGGTCCTCTGTCCACCACTAGGTCCTCTGTCCACCACTTGGTCCCCCACTAGGTCCTCTGTCCACCACTAGGTCCTCTGTCCACCACTAGGTCCTCTGTCCACCACTAGGTACTCTGTCCACCACTAGGTCCTTAGTCCACCACTAGGTCCTCTGTCCACCACTAGGTCCTCCGTCCACCACTTGGTCCCCCACTAGGTCCTCTGTCCACCACTAGGTCCTCTGTCCACCACTAGGTCCTCTGTCCACCACTAGGTCCTCTGTCCACCACTAGGTCCTCTGTCCACCACTTGGTCCCCCACTAGGTCCTATGTCCACCACTAGGTCCACCACTAGGTCCTCTGTCCACCACTTAGTCCCCCACTAGGTCCTCTGTCCACCACTTAGTCCCCCACTAGGTCCTCTGTCCACCACTAGGTCCTCTGTCCACCACTAGGTCCTCTGTCCACCACTTGGTCCCCCACTAGGTCCTCTGTCCACCACTAGGTCCTTAGTCCACCACTAGGTCCTCTGTCCACCACTAGGTCCTCTGTCCACCACTTGGTCCCCCACTAGGTCCTCTGTCCACCACTAGGTCCTCTGTCCACCACTAGGTCCTCTGTCCACCACTAGGTCCTCTGTCCACCACTTGGTCCCCCACTAGGTCCTCTGTCCACCACTAGGTCCTTAGTCCACCACTAGGTCCTCTGTCCACCACTAGGTCCTCTGTCCACCACTTGGTCCCCCACTAGGTCCTCTGTCCACCACTAGGTAATTTCTGTCCACCACTAGGTCCTCTGTCCACCACTAGGTCCTCTGTCCACCACTTGGTCCCCCACTAGGTCCTCTGTCCACCACTAGGTCCTCTGTCCACCACTAGGTCCTCTGTCCACCACTAGGTACTCTGTCCACCACTAGGTCCTCTGTCCACCACTAAGTTCTCGGACCACCAATAGATGTAGTATAATGAATAATTAACATCAGGGGGTGTCTCTCTGGAGATTGCAGTTTTAGCATAACAAAGAGATAGGACTTCAGTCTAAATTATACATATTATAAATTATACATGGTATAAATGATAAATTCTCTACAGTCTGATGATGGGCATTCAGGTTGGGGACCGTCAATGCATTATATTTTGGATTACCTTTTAAAACATTTATAAACTCTTCTGAAATGTTTGGAACCACTGACAGAATATACAGAATATAGTTGTTTTGGTGTAATTGGGCATTGGGTACCACATTTTTATGTTAATAGTTTCATATCTTTCACCTCGGGCCTTTCTACTGACAAGTTACTGATTCTGGGGTTATATTCTAGGTTTATGATCATGTGCTAGTTACCCTTAAATAATCTTCCATTTAAATGACTGAACTTTTCATTGCGCTCAAACTTGAGCAATCTCTTAATAAGACCATACTTTTGCTTAAGTCATGCACTGACAAACATGGAAGATTTGCACAAAGCTTTCAATTGAGTGTGCGTATCTCAGGTTAGAATTTTGACATCCTCATTGGACCATTCTAAAACAAAATGTCACGTAGGAATGGCATTTTCTCTGCGGCTGTCGAGTTGGAATACATTCAACGTGTCAGATACCTATGACCGAAGTCCTATTGAAGATAAAGGTGTCCATATAGTAGAGATTATAAATCTAGTTTTAGACCGGGTTAGGAAAAGAGCTTTAGCAATGATAAAACAAAGTACTCTCTGACCCCGACAGCAGTAAAGCGGAAAAGGTCAATCGAAGATAAGAAAAAGTAATTTCCAAAAGGTGTAAATCACTATTTCCATCCTCAGGAAAGAGATAATGAAGCGAACACAGTTTCCTGATCCAACCTAAGCACCGTATATACACTTCAAATGGTGTATAAACTACAGTATAAAATACATTGAAAAACTTCCATAATTAAAATGAAACAGTGGCACATGACCAATATACGGTGTGATATACCACAGCTGTCAGCCATTCGGCATTCAGGGCTCGAACCACCCAGTTTCTAATTAAACATATCCTGCTGTCAAATGGCCTAGTGTCCTCATGGGCTGAACGTTGTTCATATTTTGCATGTTTCTACGTCAAACATTTTATGTTTCAGTCTTATTTTGTGTATATTAAGTGTCATATTGGGACGTAAACTCAAAATTGAATACATTTCAACTCTATTTTGTGACATGGCATGGGGCGGCAGGTAGGTTGCTAGGTTGCATTCTAGGTTGCTAGATTGAATCCCTGAGCTGACAAGGTGAAAATATGTCGTTCTGCCCTTGAACAAGGCAGTTAACCCACTGCTCCTATGCCTAGTTACAGTTTTTCTCAGTCGCTTTGGTGCATTTTTCACATCATCCCTAACATGTGCAAAATAATAAGTGCATTTCTCAAAACAATTTGTACAAATTGCAATATACAATAGATATGTTTCTAAAGCTAGTCAGTCACTAAAAATCCTTAGTATATCTCTCAAAAGTAAATATTCATGCCAATGATCATGTCAGTGTCATCAGAATGATAAGTCATTGAGTCATTGTTCACGAACAAGGTCGTCAAAATGTTTAGGCATGTTGTCAATGTAACTGTGTACTTTGACAGTATTACCTGATGTAAACTCAGGCTACAGTTTGGATGACAGTTACTGTATTGAAAATGCACAAGGCTGCACTTCTATGGCATATATCAATTTCAACAGTGCTATTTACATATTACTGTATGTGGGTTATTGATTGAAAGAGACTGGACAACCCAAGGGGCACAAAGGAAAAAAACTAAATTAGAAAGAAAGTGTTGCCCGCAACACTGTTGTCCTGTCTCTACACATCCAGACGTTCCTGTCTGTCGGCCCACATATTCTCATCCACATCACACCGGATATTCTCCCTTCCAATGCAACGTGGAAAGAATCTTTTGGAATGCCTTATCCATCCTCTGCAGGCGTCTACTCTGATGTCCTCACATGCTGCATCCATTGCAGCCAGCAGGGTCATCTGTGTGTGTGGCTGACGATCGTACACCTTCCACCTCCATGCTGAAAATAACTCCTCAATTGGGTTAAGGAATGGTGAATAAGGTGGAGGAATTCTATGAGCATCCTCGGGTGGGTCACAAACCATTGCCTTATGATGTTTGTTCGATGGAAACTCACATTATCACAAATGACCACATACTTTGGCAAATCCTCTCTAAACAGACGCCTCTCATCATCAGGGATGAGAGCCCTGTAGAGAGTCTCTAAAAAGTTGAGTAGATGCTGGGTGTTGTATGGCCCTATAAGGGGGATATGGGTTAGGACACCATGCTCCGAAATAGCAGCACACATGGTGATATTTCCTCCCCGTTGGCCTGGCAAATCCACAGTAGCTCTGTGACCGATGATATTCCGACCCAGCCTTCTGCACTTGGTAGGGTTAACTTGATTCCAACTCCATCATACACTATATCCCAGAACCCACAGTTGAATTTGTTTTGTTAAGGAAGAGTGACATAACATGTGCATATATTGCATTTCCTTCCACAGCAATGGAAATGTGTGCAGTTTATGCAACATAAAATGTTGCTGTAAAGTAGTTACATAGATATATGTTTTACCTGTACATACTGGTAACGTAGCTCCTTAACTCTGTCCTCATTCCTTCGGAATGGTACACGGTACAGCTGTTTCATACACATCTGGTTTCTATGCAGCACCCTGTCGATGGTTGAGATGCGAACCGTACAGATGTTTTCAAAGACATCGTTGTCTTCTATAATGGTCCTTTGTATTTCCCTGAGTCTCATGGCATTGTTTGCTCGGACCATGGTGCAAATAGCCTCCTCCTGTTGAGGTGTGAAAAGTCATCCTCTGCCACCGGTTTGTGGTAATCTTGCAGTCCTATGTGGGGAAAAATGCAGTGATGCATCGCACACTTTCACATAGACAAAAACTATGAGAACACACATTTTACTGTAAAACATACAGGTGGGTGCATGTAAGGTGCAGTATGTATCTGTATAGAGTATATTTCTGTATGCTGTGAAATACAAGTGGACTACTGTAATATGAAGCATTGTAGGAAGTATACAGTATACTGCTTATATACAGTAACTGTGCACTGTACATTGGTGGACATACCTGTTCTCACTTCGAAACATTTGAACTATTGAGGACACGGTTGATCTCCCAATATTCGGCTGCACCCTTCGACCCGCCTCAGCCATTGTAAGGCCATGATTGACAACATGGTCTACAATAGTGGCCCTTATGTCATCAGATATGCGCCTAAATCAAATCAAATGTATTTATATAGCCCTTCGTACATCAGCTGATATCTCAAAGTGCTGTACAGAAACCCAGCCTAAAACCCCAAATAGCAAGCAATGCAGGTGTAGAAGCACGGTGGCTAGGAAAAACTCCCTAGAAAGGCCAAAACCTAGGAAGAAACTTAGAGAGGAACCAGGCTATGTGGGGTGGCCAATCCTCTTCTGGCTGTGCCGGGTGGAGATTATAACAGAACATGGCCAAGATGTTAAAATGTTCATAAATTACCAGCATGGTCGAATAATAATAAGGCAGAACAGTTGAAACTGGAGCAGCAGCACGGCCAGGTGGACTGGGGACAGCAAGGAGTCATCATGTCAGGTAGTCCTGGGGCATGGTTCTAGGGCTCAGGTCCTCCGAGAGAGAGAAAGAAAGAGAGAAGGACAGAATTAGAGAACGCACACTTCGATTCACACAGGACACCAAATAGGACAGGAGTAGTACTCCAGATATAACAAACTGACCCTAGGCCCCCGACACATAAACTACTGCAGCATAAATACTGGAGGCTGAGACAGGAGGGGTCAGGAGACACTGTGGCCCCATCCGAGGACACCCCCAGACAGGGCCAACCAGGGTCGTTGTATTTCATAGGACGGGGGTCATCAACTACTGTAGATTCAGCCGTGGGAGGTTTTTCTTGAGCGGGTGGTTTGGGGGCTAGAACACATGTGAGTCATTTAGAAGACGCTCTTATCCAAAGCGACTTACAGTAGTGAGTGCACACCTTATTAACAATAACAAGCAATGCCTCATCAACTTCTCATTACTGCACTCATCTTATCATTCACATTGCTCTTTTCTTCCAAAGCTGCAGTGAGGAGGAAGAGGAGGAGGAAGAGGAGGAGGAAGAGAAGAAGAAGGTTGGAGGAGGAAAAAAAGAGGGAAAGAAGTGATAGATCTCACTGATGAAAGTAGAGGCACTGATGAACGACGCCGTTATCAATTAACAAGATAGGGAGCTCAGGAAATCAGTCTGAGGTGTGTTTATTATTTGGTCTCTTAACCAGTATGATTTTAATGCCTGATACATGCATTTCCACTGTATCTG
>NC_060185.1:13502284-13552284 GCF_021184085.1 Oncorhynchus gorbuscha | reverse complement strand
CACACACACAGTGATTGCCCGCGTTGGCCAACCCTGACCTTACCAGTAATATCTCGCCACACAACTGCCCACCCTCTCGCCTTTGATATGTCAAATATATGGTTGGCATGGCAACACTGTGAACCACTGCCTGTCAGTCACGTACCACCATTCAGCATGTCACTTGCCCCCAATCACTGAGACATCTCATCAAACACACACACACACACACACACACACACACACACACACACACACACACACACACACACACACACACACACACACACACACACACACACACACACACACACACACACACACAACCAGACCCACAATCACACACACACACACACACACACACACACACACACACACACACACACACACACACACACACACACACACACACACACACACAGGTGTCCGTTCAATCACACCATTCACATTACTCTCACGTCTCTCAACGCATTGCGGCTGATGATAAAAATAACATTTACATGGTGTATAGTGTTGGTGTGTGGCCTTGTCTCTCCCTGCTGCATACAGGGTGATAGTGTTGGTGTGTGGCCTTGTCTCTCCCTGCTGCATACAGGGTGATAGTGTTGGTGTGTGGCCTTGTCTCTCCCTGCTGCATACTGGGTGATAGTGTTGGTGTGTGGCCTTGTCTCTCCCTGCTGCATACAGGGTGATAGTGTTGGTGTGTGGCCTTGTCTCTCCCTGCTGCATACAGGGTGATAGTGTTGGTGTGTGGCCTTGTCTCTCCCTGCTGCATACATGGTGTATAGTGTTGGTGTGTGGCCTTGTCTCTCCCTGCTGCATACAGGGTGATAGTGTTGGTGTGTGGCCTTGTCTCTCCCTGCTGCATACAGGGTGATAGTGTTGGTGTGTGGCCTTGTCTCTCCCTGCTGCATACAGGGTGATAGTGTTGGTGTGTGGCCTTGTCTCTCCCTGCTGCATACAGGGTGATAGTGTTGGTGTGTGGCCTTGTCTCTCCCTGCTGCATACAGGGTGATAGTGTTGGTGTGTGGCCTTGTCTCTCCCTGCTGCATACAGGGTGATAGTGTTGGTGTGTGGCCTTGTCTCTCCCTGCTGCATACTGGGTGATAGTGTTGGTGTGTGGCCTTGTCTCTCCCTGCTGCATACAGGGTGATAGTGTTGGTGTGTGGCCTTGTCTCTCCCTGCTGCATACAGGGTGATAGTGTTGGTGTGTGGCCTTGTCTCTCCCTGCTGCATACTGGGGGATAGTGTTGGTGTGTGGCCTTGTCTCTCCCTGCTGCATACTGGGGGATAGTGTTGGTGTGTGGCCTTGTCTCTCCCTGCTGCATACAGGGTGATAGTGTTGTCATTGTTCTGCTCGTTGTGGGTGTAAAAACGATCTCCTAGCTCACTACTGCTGATGTTTGGGTCTACAGAGGAGTGGTGTAATGGGAGCTGATTAACCCTTACACAATTCACTTCCAAAAACTGCAAAATAAGGAGAACTAGGTATGCTTCTGGCTTTAATAAAACACTGGGGAATTAACATACACACAGATACACACTACACACACAGGGTTATGCTGATGCATGGACTTTCATGGCAGTTTTTTTGTTTTGTTTGTGGAGAACAACGTTTTACCTAAAGAGTGACATTTGAGGTTAACTTGTTGTTTTGTACCAGACAACAACGCATCATACAGTTTCTGCAAGTAGAAACTGCTACTAGACACAGATCTAAGCTCAGCTAACAGTCCATGGTCGAACGTCATCAGATTCTCCTCACAACTTAGTTCACCTCTAGTTATTGGCAGCTATTTTGTGTCTGCTTACAACATACATTGAGGCAGAGACAGTCAAGGAAGAGTTGGTCCCCAAGTGAGCATTAAGACCATTGAGATATTACAGAGAAGCAGTCCTGTGGTCCTTCTGTAGCTCAGTTGGTAGAGCATGGCGCTTGTAACGCCAGGGTAGTGGGTTCGATCCCCGGTACCACCCATACGTAGAATGTATGCACACATGACTGTAAGTCGCTTTGGATAAAAGCGTCTGCTAAATGGCATATATATTATTATATTATATTATATTATCAGTAACGCCATGTTGCTTTATCCAGTGGATAAAGGTTATGTCATTTAGCCATGGTATATGAACATCATCATCACCACACGATGGCCATAGAACTAATGGAGGAGTCCATGCAATTTCACAGACACACACATACACACACACATACACACACACACACACACACACACACACACACACACACACACACACACACACACACACACACACACACACACACACACACACACACACACACACACACACACACACACATACACACATACTCATACACATGCACGCAAGCATGAACACACACCACACACACACACACACACACACACGCACTGTTCAGGTCAACTGTAGAGACTCTTACAGAAGGAGTGCACACACACACTTAGATTTGACCTTACCACAGGAATTATAGGATGGGAGGAGGTAAAAGCAACTCAAGGTGGAGTAAGGAAAACGCAGGCATTTCACGACACCTTTTATATCTGCTGTAAACTCTGAGGAATAAAATTTGATTCGATTTTTGATTCGGGAAAAGAGCTGCCAATCCATCCAAATAAGCAGCGGCAAAACGTATAGTAAAGTTGACAGATTTGTCATTCATCAAAACGTATAGTAAAGTTGACAGATTTGTCATTCATCAAAACGTATAGTAAAGTTGACAGATTTGTCATTCATCAAAACGTATAGTAAAGTTGACAGATTTGTCATTCATCAAAACGTATAGTAAAGTTGACAGATTTGTCATTCATCAAAACGTATAGTAAAGTTGACAGATTTGTCATTCATCAAAACGTATAGTAAAGTTGACAGATTTGTCATTCATCAAAACGTATAGTAAAGTTGACAGATTTGTCATTCATCAAAACGTATAGTAAAGTTGACAGATTTGTCATTCATCAAAACGTATAGTAAAGTTGACAGATTTGTCATTCATCAAAACGTATAGTAAAGTTGACAGATTTGTCATTCATCAAAACGTATAGTAAAGTTGACAGATTTGTCATTCATCAAAACGTATAGTAAAGTTGACAGATTTGTCATTCATCAAAACGTATAGTAAAGTTGACAGATTTGTCATTCATCAAAACGTATAGTAAAGTTGACAGATTTGTCATTCATCAAAACGTATAGTAAAGTTGACAGATTTGTCATTCATCAAAACGTATAGTAAAGTTGACAGATTTGTCATTCATCGAAACGTATAGTAAAGTTGACAGATTTGTCATTCATCGAAACGTAAAGTAAAGTTGACAGATTTGTCATTCATCAAAACGTATAGTAAAGTTGACAGATTTGTCATTCATCGAAACGTATAGTGAAGTTGACAGATTTGTCATTCATCAAAACGTAAATTAAAGTTGACAGATTTGTCATTCATCAAAACGTATAGTAAAGTTGACAGATTTGTCATTCATCAAAACGTAAAGTAAAGTTGACAGATTTGTCATTCATCAAAACGTAAAGTAAAGTTGACAGATTTGTCATTCATCAAAACGTATAGTAAAGTTGACAGATTTGTCATTCATCAAAACGTATAGTAAAGTTGACAGATTTGTCATTCATCAAAACGTATAGTAAAGTTGACAGATTTGTCATTCATCAAAACGTATAGTAAAGTTGACAGATTTGTCAGTCATCGAAACGTATAGTAAAGTTGACAGATTTGTCATTCATCGAAACGTATAGTAATGTTGACAGATTTGTCATTCATCGTCACAAGGACGTTCCCTATGTGAGGTAGGATATAGAGGAGACAGTAGTAATGTAGAATATAGAGGACAGTACTAAGGTAGGATATAGAGGACAGTACTAAGGTAGGATATAGAGGACAGTAGTAAGGTAGTATATAGGGGAGACAGTAGCAGGGTAGGATATAGAGGACAGTGCTAAGGTAGGATATAGGGGAGACAGTAGTAAGGTAAGATATAGAGGACAGTAGTAAGGTAGTATATAGGGGAGACAGTAGCAAGGTAGGATATAGAGGAGACAGTAGTAATGTAGAATATAGAGGACATTACTAATGTAGGATATAGGGGAGACAGTAGCAAGGTAGGATACAGAGGACAGTACTAAGGTAGGATATAGAGGACAGTACTAAGGTAGGATATATAGGACAGTACTGAGGTAGGATATAGGGGAGACATTAGCAAGCTAGGATATAGAGGACAGTACTAATGTAGGATATAGGGGAGACAGTAGTAAGGTAGGATACAGAGGACAGTACTAAGGTAGGATGTAGGGGAGACAGTAGTAATGTAGAATACAGAGGACATTACTAATGTAGGATATAGGGGAGACAGTAGTAATGTAGAATATAGAGGACAGTAGTAAGGTAGGAGTAGAGGACAATGGAATATAGGAGAGACAGTAGTAATGTAGAATATGGAGGACTGTAGTAAGGTAGAATATGGAGGACAGTAGTAAGGTAGGATATAGAGGAGATAGTAGTAAGGTAGGATATAGAGGAGATAGTAGTAAGGAGGGATATAGAGGACAGTAGTAAGGTAGGATATAGAGGAGATAGTAGTAAGGAGGGATATAGAGGAGATAGTAGTAAGGTAGGATATAGAGGAGATAGTAGTAAGGAGGGATATAGAGGAGATAGTAGTAAGGTGGGATATAGAGGAGATATTAGTAAGGTGGGATATAGAGGAGATAGTAGTAAGGAGGGATATAGAGGAGATATTAGTAAGGTGGGATATAGAGGAGATAGTAGTAAGGAGGGATATAGAGGAGATATTAGTAAGGTGGGATATAGAGGAGATAGTAGTAAGGAGGGATATAGAGGACAGTAGTAAGATAGGATATAGAGGAGATAGTAGTAAGGAGGGATATAGAGGACAGTAGTAAGGAGGGATATAGAGGAGATAGTAGTAAGGAGGGATATAGAGGAGATAGTAGTAAGGAGGGATATAGAGGACAGTAGTAAGGAGGGATATAGAGGAGATATTAGTAAGGAGGGATATAGAGGAGATAGTAGTAAGGAGGGATATAGAGGAGATAGTAGTAAGGAGGGATATAGAGGACAGTAGTAAGGAGGGATATAGAGGAGATATTAGTAAGGAGGGATATAGAGGAGATAGTAATAAGGAGGGATATAGAGGAGATAGTAATAAGGAGGGATATAGAGGAGATAGTAGTAAGGAGGGATATAGAGTAGATAGGAGTAAGGAGGGATATAGAGGAGATATTAGTAAGGTGGGATATAGAGGAGATAGTAGTAAGGAGGGATATAGAGTAGATAGGAGTAAGGAGGGATATACAGTTGAAGTCGAATGTTTACATACACTTATTTTGGAGTCATTAGAACTCGTTTTTCTTTTCTTACTAAAAAACTATATTTTTGCAAGTCGGTTAGGACATCTACATTGTGCATGACACAAGTAATTTTTCCTAAAATTGTTCACAGACAGATTATTCCACTTACAATTCACTGTATCACAATTCCAGTGGGTCAGAAGTGTACATACCTTAAAAGTTGATTGCGCCTTTAAACAAGCTTGGAAAATTCCAGAAAATTATGTCATGGCTTTAGAAGCTTCTGGTAGGCTAATTGACCTATTTTGAGTCAATTGGAGGTGTGCCTGTGGATGTATTTCAAGGTCTACCTTCAAACTCAGTGCCTCTTTGCTTGACATCATGGGACATTTTTTTTTAAATCAGCCAAGACCTCAGAAAAGAAATTGTAGACCAGAAGTCTGGTTCATCCTTGGGAGCATTTTCCAAATGCCTGAATGTACCACGTTCATTTGTACAATACCATGCAAGTATAAACACCGTGGGACCACGTAGTTGTCTTACCGTTCAGGAAGGAGAGCGTTCTGTCTCCTAGAAATGAATGCACTTTGGTGCGAAAAGTGCAAATCAATCCCAGAACAACAGCAAAGGACCTTGTGAAGATGCAAGTATCTATATCCACAGTACAACGAGTCCTATATTGACATAACCTGAAAGGCCACTCAACATGGAAGAAGCCACCACTCCAAAACCGCCATAAAAAGGCAGACTACATTTTGCAACTGCACAAGAGGACAAAGATAGTACTTTTTGGAGAAATGTCCTCTGCTCTGATGAAACAAAAATATAACTGTTTGGCCATAATGACCATCGTTATGTTTGTAGGAAAAATGGTAAGGCTTGCAAACCGAAGAACACCATCCCAACCGTGAAGCACGGGGTGGCAACATCATGTTGTGGGGGTGCTTTGCTACAGGAGGAGCCCCCGTGATATGCAACTTTTCAGGGAAGTTAGGAACAAATATACACAAGCAGTTAGGAAAGCTAAGGCTAGCTTTACATTTCATCCTCTGCTGGGTGAAGGGAAGAACACTGTGAGAGCTGTGTTCCTACAGCCCAGAGCATAGGAACTCAAGGTACATTTCATCCTCTGCTGGGTGAAGGGAAGAACACTCTGAGAGCTGTGTTCCTACAGCCCAGAGCATAGGAACTCAAGGTACATTTCATCCTCTGCTGGGTGAAGGGAAGAACACTCTGAGAGCTGTGTTCCTACAGCCCAGAGCATAGGACCTCAAGGTACATTTCATCCTCTGCTGGGTGAAGGGAAGAACACTGTGAGAGCTGTGTTCCTACAGCCCAGAGCATAGGAACTCAAGGTACATTTCATCCTCTGCTGGTTGAAGGGAAGAACACTGTGTGAGTCGTGTTCCTACATCTGTGACATACAGTTAGTGCCCAGCTCTGCATCTCCCTGCTGGGTAATTTCAACCTTTGCGCATCCCTCCTGAGTCAATCTGGCATTTTCACAACCAGAAAGAGACAGGGAGGATGAGGAGGAGAGGAGGAGGGGAAGGAAAGGGGAAAACACGCTTCCAATAGCTGGAGAAATGAAAACAGTACAGATCAGTGATGACAGAGAACAGACTTCCTGCCAACCACGCTGAGAAAAACCATAAATACAGGAAGTGTTCTTTCACATCATATGATCATCAGATGTGTTGTCAAGCAAACACTTGGCTGTCACACCGCTGATACCGCTGAATGGGTTTGATGGTGCGTGTATACGTGTGTGTGTCAGAGTTATTTTAGTCCATGTGTGTGTACGTTGTTCCATGTGTGTGTTTGAATCCGTGTGTGTTTGTTTGGATCCGTGTGTGTGTGTGAGTGTGTGTGTGTCATGTTCTCCCCTGCTCATTAAGGCGGGACATTTACCTCTGTGAATAAGCCACAATTACTGACTGGGTATCAAGCTCCACACTCCTTAATCTGTCTGTCAGAGAGATGGAATGACAACAAGCTGAATCTGTCTGTCAGAGAGATGGAATGACAACAAGCTGAATCTGTCTGTCACAGAGAAGGAATGACAACAAGCTGAATCTGTCTGTCACAGAGAAGGAATGACAACAAGCTGAATCTGTCACAGAGAAGGAATGACAACAAGCTGAATCTGTCTGTCAGATGGATGGAATGACAACAAACTGAATCTGTCTGTCACAGAGAAGGAATGACAACAAGCTGAATCTGTCTGTCAGAGAGATAGAATGACAACAAGCTGAATCTGTCTGTCACAGAGAAGGAATGACAACAAGCTGAATCTGTCTGTCACAGAGAAGGAATGACAACAAGCTGAATCTGTCTGTCAGATGGAAGGAATGACAACAAGCGGAATCTGTCTGTCAGAGAGATGGAATGACAACACGCGGAATCTGTCTGTCAGAGAGATGGAATGACAACACGCTGAATCTGTCTGTCAGAGAGATGGAATGACAACACGCTGAATCTGTCTGTCAGAGAGATAGAATGACAACAAGCTGAATCTGTCTGTCACAGAGAAGGAATGACAACAAGCTGAATCTGTCTGTCAGATGGAAGGAATGACAACAAGCTGAATCTGTCTGTCAGAGAGATGGAATGACAACATGCGGAATCTGTCTGTCAGAGAGATGGAATGACAACAAGCTGAATCTTTCTGTCAGATGGATGGAATGACAACAAGTGGAATCTGTCTGTCAGAGTGATGGAATGACAACAAGCTTAATCTGTCTGTCAGATGGAAGGAATGACAACAAGTGGAATATGTCTGTCAGATGGAAGGAATGACAACAAGTGGAATATGTCTGTCAGATGGAAGGAATGACAAAAAGTGGAATATGTCTGTCAGATGGAAGGAATGACAACAAGTGGAATATGTCTGTCAGATGGAAGGAATGACAACAAGTGGAATATGTCTGTCAGATGGAAGGAATGACAACAAGTGGAATATGTCTGTCAGATGGAAGGAATGACAACAAGTGGAATATGTCTGTCAGATGGAAGGAATGACAACAAGTGGAATATGTCTGTCAGATGGAAGGAATGACAACAAGTGGAATCTGTCATTGTCCTTAGCTCTATTTAATATCTCCCTCTCATAGTCCTTAGCTCTATTTAATATCTCCCTCTCATAGTCCTTAGCTCTATTTAATATCTCCCTCTCATAGTCCTTAGCTCTATTTAATATCTCCCTCTCATAGTCCTTAGCTCTATTTAATATCTCCCTCTCATAGTCCTTAGCTCTATTTAATATCTCCCTCTCATAGTCCTTAGCTCTATTTAATATCTCCCTCTCATAGTCCTTAGCTCTATTTAATATCTCTGTTATGCAGGTGAGTGAGGACCCAAAAGCGACTTAACAGAAACAGAGTTTATTCAAGTCCAAACAGAAAACGACAAATCCTGAATCCTTAACAGGAAATGTCCAAACGGGGAATAACAGAAATCCTCTAGTCTGTAGAGGGGAATAACAGGAGAAGCGGCCACAGACTGCAGGTCGCTCCGGGTAGGCGCAGGCCGTAGCTGACAGAGACACCTGCTCACTCGCAGCATCTGATGAAGGCAAAAACACGACAGGACGGAACAAGAACACAGTACAGCAAACAAGGATCCGACAAGGACAGAAGCGGAAACAGAGAGAGAAATAGGGACTCTAATCAGAGGGCAAAATAGGGGACAGGTGTGAAAGAGTAAATGAGGTAGTTAGGAGAATGAGGAACAGCTGGGAGCAGGAACGGAACGATAGAGAGAGAGAGAGGGAAAGAGAGAGGGAAAGAACCTAATAAGACCAGCAGGGGGAAACGAAGAGAAGAGAAAGCACAGGGACAAGACATGACAATCTATGACAAAACATGACAATCTCCCTCTCATAGTCCTTAGCTCTATTTAATATCTCCCTCTCATAGTCCTTAGCTCTATTTAATATCTCCCTCTCATAGTCCTTAGCTCTATTTAATATCTCAATCTCATAGTCCTTAGCTCTATTTAATATCTCCCTCTCATAGTCCTTAGCTCTATTTAATATCTCCCTCTCATAGTCCTTAGCTCTATTTAATATCTCCCTCTCATAGTCCTTAGCTCTATTTAATATCTCAATCTCATAGTCCTTAGCTCTATTTAATATCTCCCTCTCATAGTCCTTAGCTCTATTTAATATCTCCTCTCATAGTCCTTAGCTCTATTTAATATCTCCCTCTCATAGTCCTTAGCTCTATTTAATATCTCCCTCTCATAGTCCTTAGCTCTATTTAATAATAGTCCTTAGCTCTATTTAATATCTCCCTCTCATAGTCCTTAGCTCTATTTAATATCTCAATCTCATAGTCCTTAGCTCTATTTAATATCTCAATCTCATAGTCCTTAGCTCTATTTAATATCTCCCTCTCAAAGTCCTTAGCTCTATTTAATATCTCCCTCTCATTGTCCTTAGCTCTATTTAATATCTCAATCTCATAGTCCTTAGCTCTATTTAATATCTCAATCTCATAGTCCTTAGCTCTATTTAATATCTCCCTCTCATAGTCCTTAGCTCTATTTAATATCTCCCTCTCATAGTCCTTAGCTCTATTTAATATCTCAATCTCATAGTCCTTAGCTCTATTTAATGTCTCAATCTCATAGTCCTTAGCTCTATTTAATATCTCCCTCTCATAGTCCTTAGCTCTATTTAATATCTCCCTCTCATAGTCCTTAGCTCTATTTAATATCTCCCTCTCATAGTCCTTAGCTCTATTTAATATCTCAATCTCATAGTCCTTAGCTCTATTTAATATCTCCCTCTCATAGTCCTTAGCTCTATTTAATATCTCCCTCTCATAGTCCTTAGCTCTATTTAATATTTCCCTCTCATAGTCCTTAGCTCTATTTAATATCTCCCTCTCATAGTCCTTAGCTCTATTTAATATCAGTCTCTCATAGTCCTTAGCTCTATTTAATATCAGTCTCTCATAGTCCTTAGCTCTATTTAATATCTCCCTCTCATAGTCCTTAGCTCTATTTAATATCAGTCTCTCATAGTCCTTAGCTCTATTTAATATCAGTCTCTCATAGTCCTTAGCTCTATTTAATATCAGTCTCTCATAGTCCTTAGCTCTATTTAATATCTCCCTCTCATA
This sequence comes from Oncorhynchus gorbuscha, assembly GCF_021184085.1. Lineage (NCBI taxonomy): Eukaryota > Metazoa > Chordata > Actinopteri > Salmoniformes > Salmonidae > Oncorhynchus > Oncorhynchus gorbuscha. Next base: position 13,541,860 of record NC_060185.1, on the reverse strand, counting down.
GTCCTTAGCTCTATTTAATATCTCAATCTCATAGTCCTTAGCTCTATTTAATATCTCCCTCTCATAGTCCTTAGCTCTATTTAATATCAGTCTCTCATAGTCCTTAGCTCTATTTAATATCAGTCTCTCATAGTCCTTAGCTCTATTTAATATCAGTCTCTCATAGTCCTTAGCTCTATTTAATATCTCCCTCTCATAGTCCTTAGCTCTATTTAATATCTCAATCTCATAGTCCTTAGCTCTATTTAATATCTCCCTCTCATAGTCCTTAGCTCTATTTAATATCTCCCTCTCTCATAGTCCTTAGCTCTATTTAATATCTCCCTCTCATAGTCCTTAGCTCTATTTAATATCAGTCTCTCATAGTCCTTAGCTCTATTTAATATCAGTCTCTCATAGTCCTTAGCTCTATTTAATATCAGTCTCTCATAGTCCTTAGCTCTATTTAATATCTCCCTTTCATAGTCCTTAGCTCTATTTAATATCAGTCTCTCATAGTCCTTAGCTCTATTTAATATCAGTCTCTCATAGTCCTTAGCTCTATTTAATATCTCCCTCTCATAGTCCTTAGCTCTATTTAATATCTCAATCTCTCATAGTCCTTAGCTCTATTTAATATCTCCCTCTCAAAGTCCTTAGCTCTATTTAATATCAGTCTCTCATAGTCCTTAGCTCTATTTAATATCAGTCTCACATAGTCCTTAGCTCTATTTAATATCTCCCTCTCATAGTCCTTAGCTCTATTTAATATCAGTCTCTCATAGTCCTTAGCTCTATTTAATATCAGTCTCTCATAGTCCTTAGCTCTATTTAATATCAGTCTCTCATAGTCCTTAGCTCTATTTAATATCAGTCTCTCATAGTCCTTAGCTCTATTTAATATCTCCCTCTCATAGTCCTTAGCTCTATTTAATATCTCAATCTCTCATAGTCCTTAGCTCTATTTAATATCAGTCTCTCATAGTCCTTAGCTCTATTTAATATCTCCCTCTCATAGTCCTTAGCTCTATTTAATATCTCAATCTCTCATAGTCCTTAGCTCTATTTAATATCTCCCTCTCATAGTCCTTAGCTCTATTTAATATCTCCCTCTCATAGTCCTTAGCTCTATTTAATATCAGTCTCTCATAGTCCTTAGCTCTATTGAATATCAGTCTCTCATAGTCCTTAGCTCTATTTAATATCTCCCTCTCATAGTCCTTAGCTCTATTTAATATCTCAATCTCTCGTAGTCCTTAGCTCTATTTAATATCTCCCTCTCATAGTCCTTAGCTCTATTTAATATCAGTCTCTCATAGTCCTTAGCTCTATTTAATATCAGTCTCTCATAGTCCTTAGCTCTATTTAATATCAGTCTCTCATAGTCCTTAGCTCTATTTAATATCTCCCTTTCATAGTCCTTAGCTCTATTTAATATCTCAATCTCATAGTCCTTAGCTCTATTTAATATCTCCCTCTCATAGTCCTTAGCTCTATTTAATATCTCCCTCTCTCATAGTCCTTAGCTCTATTTAATATCTCCCTCTCATAGTCCTTAGCTCTATTTAATATCAGTCTCTCATAGTCCTTAGCTCTATTTAATATCAGTCTCTCATAGTCCTTAGCTCTATTTAATATCTCCCTCTCATAGTCCTTAGCTCTATTTAATATCTCAATCTCTCATAGTCCTTAGCTCTATTTAATATCTCCCTCTCAAAGTCCTTAGCTCTATTTAATATCAGTCTCTCATAGTCCTTAGCTCTATTTAATATCAGTCTCACATAGTCCTTAGCTCTATTTAATATCTCCCTCTCATAGTCCTTAGCTCTATTTAATATCAGTCTCTCATAGTCCTTAGCTCTATTTAATATCAGTCTCTCATAGTCCTTAGCTCTATTTAATATCAGTCTCTCATAGTCCTTAGCTCTATTTAATATCAGTCTCTCATAGTCCTTAGCTCTATTTAATATCTCCCTCTCATAGTCCTTAGCTCTATTTAATATCTCAATCTCTCATAGTCCTTAGCTCTATTTAATATCAGTCTCTCATAGTCCTTAGCTCTATTTAATATCAGTCTCTCATAGTCCTTAGCTCTATTTAATATCTCCCTCTCATAGTCCTTAGCTCTATTTAATATCTCCCTCTCATAGTCCTTAGCTCTATTTAATATCTCAATCTCTCATAGTCCTTAGCTCTATTTAATATCTCCCTCTCATAGTCCTTAGCTCTATTTAATATCAGTCTCTCATAGTCCTTAGCTCTATTTAATATCAGTCTCTCATAGTCCTTAGCTCTATTTAATATCTCCCTCTCATAGTCCTTAGCTCTATTTAATATCTCCCTCTCATAGTCCTTAGCTCTATTTAATATCTCCCTCTCATAGTCCTTAGCTCTATTTAACATCAGTCTCTCATAGTCCTTAGCTCTATTTAATATCTCCCTCTCATAGTCCTTAGCTCTATTTAACATCAGTCTCTCATAATCCTCAGCTCTATTTCATATCTCCCTCTCATAGTCCTTAGCTCTATTTAATATGTCCCTCTCACAGTCCTTAGCTCTATTTAATATCTCCCTCTCATAGTCCTTAGCTCTATTTAATATCAGTCTCTCATAGTCCTTAGCTCTATTTAATATCTCCCTCTCATAGTCCTTAGCTCTATTTAATATTTCCCTCTCATAGTCCTTAGCTCTATTTAATATCTCCCTCTCATAGTCCTTAGCTCTATTTAATATCTCCCTCTCATAGTCCTTAGCTCTATTTAATATCTCCCTCTCTCATAGTCCTTAGCTCTATTTAATATCTCCCTCTCATAGTCCTTAGCTCTATTTAATATCAGTCTCTCATAGTCCTTAGCTCTATTTAATATCAGTCTCTCATAGTCCTTAGCTCTATTTAATATCAGTCTCTCATAGTCCTTAGCTCTATTTAATATCTCCCTTTCATAGTCCTTAGCTCTATTTAATATCTCAATCTCATAGTCCTTAGCTCTATTTAATATCTCCCTCTCATAGTCCTTAGCTCTATTTAATATCTCCCTCTCTCATAGTCCTTAGCTCTATTTAATATCTCCCTCTCATAGTCCTTAGCTCTATTTAATATCAGTCTCTCATAGTCCTTAGCTCTATTTAATATCAGTCTCTCATAGTCCTTAGCTCTATTTAATATCTCCCTCTCATAGTCCTTAGCTCTATTTAATATCTCAATCTCTCATAGTCCTTAGCTCTATTTAATATCTCCCTCTCAAAGTCCTTAGCTCTATTTAATATCAGTCTCTCATAGTCCTTAGCTCTATTTAATATCAGTCTCACATAGTCCTTAGCTCTATTTAATATCTCCCTCTCATAGTCCTTAGCTCTATTTAATATCAGTCTCTCATAGTCCTTAGCTCTATTTAATATCAGTCTCTCATAGTCCTTAGCTCTATTTAATATCAGTCTCTCATAGTCCTTAGCTCTATTTAATATCAGTCTCTCATAGTCCTTAGCTCTATTTAATATCTCCCTCTCATAGTCCTTAGCTCTATTTAATATCTCAATCTCTCATAGTCCTTAGCTCTATTTAATATCAGTCTCTCATAGTCCTTAGCTCTATTTAATATCAGTCTCTCATAGTCCTTAGCTCTATTTAATATCTCCCTCTCATAGTCCTTAGCTCTATTTAATATCTCAATCTCTCATAGTCCTTAGCTCTATTTAATATCTCCCTCTCATAGTCCTTAGCTCTATTTAATATCTCCCTCTCATAGTCCTTAGCTCTATTTAATATCAGTCTCTCATAGTCCTTAGCTCTATTTAATATCAGTCTCTCATAGTCCTTAGCTCTATTTAATATCTCCCTCTCATAGTCCTTAGCTCTATTTAATATCTCAATCTCTATTTAGTCCTTAGCTCTATTTAATATCTCCCTCTCATAGTCCTTAGCTCTATTTAATATCAGTCTCTCATAGTCCTTAGCTCTATTTAATATCAGTCTCTCATAGTCCTTAGCTCTATTTAATATCATAGTCCTTAGCTCTATTTAATATCAGTCTCTCATAGTCCTTAGCTCTATTTAATATCTCCCTTTCGTAGTCCTTAGCTCTATTTAATATCTCAATCTCATAGTCCTTAGCTCTATTTAATATCTCCCTCTCATAGTCCTTAGCTCTATTTAATATCTCCCTCTCTCATAGTCCTTAGCTCTATTTAATATCTCCCTCTCATAGTCCTTAGCTCTATTTAATATCAGTCTCTCATAGTCCTTAGCTCTATTTAATATCAGTCTCTCATAGTCCTTAGCTCTATTTAATATCTCCCTCTCATAGTCCTTAGCTCTATTTATCTATTTAATATCTCAATCTCTCATAGTCCTTAGCTCTATTTAATATCTCCCTCTCAAAGTCCTTAGCTCTATTTAATATCAGTCTCTCATAGTCCTTAGCTCTATTTAATATCAGTCTCACATAGTCCTTAGCTCTATTTAATATCTCCCTCTCATAGTCCTTAGCTCTATTTAATATCACTCTCATAGTCCTTAGCTCTATTTAATATCAGTCTCTCATAGTCCTTAGCTCTATTTAATATCTCCCTCTCATAGTCCTTAGCTCTATTTAATATCTCCCTCTCATAGTCCTTAGCTCTATTTAATATGTCCCTCTCACAGTCCTTATCTCTATTTAATATCTCCCTCTCATAGTCCTTAGCTCTATTTAATATCTCCCTCTCATGGACCTTAGCTCTATTTAATATCTCCCTCTCATAGTCCTTAGCTCTATTTAATATCTCCCTCTCATAGTCCTTAGCTCTATTTAATATCTCCCTCTCATAGTCCTTAGCTCTATTTAACATCAGTCTCTCATAATCCTCAGCTCTATTTCATATCTCCCTCTCATAGTCCTTAGCTCTATTTAATATGTCCCTCTCACAGTCCTTAGCTCTATTTAATATCTCCCTCTCATAGTCCTTAGCTCTATTTAATATCAGTCTCTCATAGTCCTTAGCTCTATTTAATATCTCCCTCTCATAGTCCTTAGCTCTATTTAATATCTCCCTCTCATAGTCCTTAGCTCTATTTAATATGTCCCTCTCACAGTCCTTATCTCTATTTAATATCTCCCTCTCATAGTCCTTAGCTCTATTTAATATCTCCCTCTCATGGACCTTAGCTCTATTTCATATCTCCCTCTCATAGTCCTTAGCTCTATTTCATATCTCCCTCTCATAGTCCTTAGCTCTATTTAATATCTCCCTCTCATAGTCCTTTGCTCTATTTGTAAGTCGCTCTGGATAAGAGCGTCTGCTAAATGACTTAAATGTAAATGTAAATGTATTAAATATCTCCCTCTCATGGACCTTAGCTCTCGTTCTTCTCTCACACAGTTTCTCTCACACTCTTTCTTCTCTTCCTATTATGGTCATTAGCTCTCTTTCTTGTCTCTCCCTTGTAGTCATTATCTTTTTCTTCTCTCTCCCTCGTAGTCATTATCTCTTTCTTCATTTCCTATTTTGGTCCCTAGCTCTCTTTCTTTTCTCTCCCTCGAAGTCATTATCTTTTTAATCTCTCTCCCTCATAGTCATTATCTCTTTCTTCTAATATAATATAATAATATAATAATAATCATCATAGTCATTATCTCTTTTTTCTCTAGCCCTCGTAGTCATTATCTCCTTCTTCTCTCTCCTCATAGTCATTATATCTTTCTTCTCTCCCCCTCATAGTCATTACCTCTTTCTTCTCTCTCCTCATAGTCATTATCTCTTTCTTCTCTCTCCTCATAGTCATTATCTCTTTCTTCTCTCTCCCTCGTAGACATTATCTCTTTCTTCATTTCCTATTTTGGTCCCTAGTTCTCTTTCTTTTCTCTCCCTCGAAGTCATTATCTTTTTAATATCTCTCCCTCGTAGTCATTATCTCTTTCTTCTCTCTCATCGTAGTCATTATCTCTTTCTTCTCTAGCCCTCGTAGTCATTATCTCCTTCTTCTCTCTCCTCATAGTCATGATCTCTTTCTTCTCTCCCCCTCATAGTCATTACCTCTTTCTTCTCTCTCCTCGTAGTCATTATCTCTTTCTTCTCTCTCCTCATAGTCATTATCTCTTTCTTCTCTCCCCTTAGTAGTCCTTAGCCATCTTTAATAGTGTTCCTTCTTAATTATCCACTCTCCTCTTTCTTTCGTGGTTTCACATATATTTTTTGTCTCTCTGTTACTTTGTCTTGAAAATGGAGAGATTAAGCAGAGTGGCCCAGTGGGAGAGCAAAAGTGTGAGAGGGACAGGGAAAAAAGCGATGGAGACAAAGAGAAGCAGGGTCTGATTGGGAGCAGTCACTGGGGCAGCTCTATGTCTCTGGCAGAGAAGGAGGGATGAAGACATTAAAAGGAAATTACACTGAGCCCCTCGCAGTGACAGAAGAGGAAGAGAGGATCCGGAACTTCAAACAACTTAAAAAAATACTGGGTCAGAGTTTAACGAAAGAGAGGCGTTGGGATTTGCGCCAGTAAAAGATAAGTGAAGAGACTTAAAGTAGACAGAGATTTCTGACTGGCCTTAGACACAGTGGAGATTGTCATTGTGTCGTGAGTATATTAAATGTTCGGTCGCCACTTTTGATGTAAGCTTTCCATTGAAAACCTGGTTTTGGAAGTATAGCATATTTCAACCTTGTCTGGACCAACAAGGGGAACATTTAAAATCCCTGCTCACACTGACAGATACAATGACACCTAGAGTCACAAACGTCGTCAGGGAAATGACTGGACCAGCGTGGTGAGCGTACATTATTTATTTTGAATGTCGCCAACAAAAACAAGAAACAACAAAAACAAACGTGAAGCTTACTAGGTCTATACAGGCCACTAACAAAGACAACTACCCACAACTAAGGTGGAAAAACAGGCTGCCTAAGTATGATTCCAATCAGAGACAACGATAGACAGCTGTCCCTGATTGAGAACCATACCCGGCCAAAACATAGAAACAGAACATAGAAATAAAGAAACTAGAATGCCCACACTAGTCAAACCCTGGCATAACCAAAATAGAGAATAAAAGCCTCTCTATGGCCAGGGCATGACAGTACACCACCCCAAAGGTGCGGACTCTGGCCGCAAAATCTGACTCTATAGGGGGCGGTCCGGGTGAGCCTCTAATTCGGTTGCGGCTCCAGTGCGGGACGCAGACCCCACTCCACCTCTGGCTCCACTTTGGTGGCGCCTCCGGACTGGGGACCCTCGTTGCAAGCCCCGGACTGAGGACCCTAACTGCAGGCCCAGGGTTGGGGACCCTCGCTGGCACCTCCGGACTGGAGGCCGTAGCTGGAGGCTCAGGACTGGAGTCCGTTGCTGGTGGCTCCGGACCGCGGATCAATACTGGAGGCTTCGTGCCATGGATCATCACTGGAGGCTTCGTGCCATGGCTCATCACTGGAGACTTTGTGCCATGAATCATCACTGGAGGCTTCGTGCCATGGATCATCACCGGAGGCTTCGTGCCATGGCTCATCACTGGAGACTTCGTGCCATGAATCATCACTGGAGGCTTTGTGCCATGGATCATCACTGGAGTGAGGAGACGTATAGGCAGCTTGGTGTGTGGAGCTGCCACAGGGCTTTCCAGGCTGGGGAGACATACAGAAGGCCTGGTTCTGGGAGCAGGCACCGGATACACTGGGCCATGGAGGCGCACTGGAGGTCTCGAGAGTAGAGCCTGCACAACCCGTCCTGGCTGGATGGTTAACTTCGCCCCGCAAATGCGCAAATGCGCTGGCACAGGTCGCACTGGGCTGTGCAGACGCACTGGAAACACAGTGCACAGAGCCGGTGCAGGATACCCTGGGCTGAAGAGACGAACTGGAGGCCAGGCGCGCTGAGCCGGAACCATCCGTCTTGGCTGGATGCCCACTCTAACCCCTCCAATGCGGGGAGCTGGACTGTAGCGCACCGGGCTGTGAATGCACACTGGAGCCACCATGTGCTCCACGACATAACACGATACCTGACCAGTTCCACGCCCCTCACGGTAGGCATGAGGAGTTGGCTCAAGTCTGAATCCTGACTCTGCCACACTCCCCGTGTACCTCGCCCCAAATTGTTTTAGGAATGGCCTCCCAGTCTTTCGTGCCAGCCGTGACCCTGTGTAATCCTGGGCCCTTTATCTCGCTGCCTCCGCCTTCCTTGCTGCTTCCACCTGCTCCCACGGCAGGCGATCCTTTCCCGCCAGGATCTCCTCCCACGTCCAGGATCCTTTCCCATTCAGGATGTCTTCCCATGTCCATTTCTCCAGAAAACGCTGCTCCTCCCGGCCACACGGCTTGGTCCTTTTGTGGTGGGTAGTTCTGTCACGAACGTCGTCAGGGAAATGACCGGACCAAGGTGCAGCGTGCTGAGTGTACATTTATTTTTATTTTGAATGTCACCAACAAAACAACAAAAACAAATGTGACGCTTACTAGGGCTGTACTGGCCACTAACAAAGTCATCTACCCACAACTAAGCAGGAAAAACAGGCTGCCTAAGTATGATTCCCAATCAGAGACAACGATAGACAGCTGTCCCTGATTGAGAACCATACCCGGCCAAAACATAGAAAGAGAAAACGTAGAAATGAAGAAACTAGAATGACCACCCTAGTCACACCCTGGCCTAACCAAAACAGAGAATAAAAGCCTCTCTATGGCCAGGGCGTGACACCTATGCATTTTATACGGATCGATTCAGAGCTTTATTTACCACTCACATCCAAAATACTCATGTCTTTTTAAAACAAATTCAGTACTGTTTCCGTAATTGACCTATACCAACGCAGACATTTGTAGAAAGCTTTCACCCATCTGATTTAAATTACAACCTATCCTTACCTATGTAGATTCATTAGTTTGGCCATATTGAAGAGTCCATATTAAACTTGCAGAGTCATTCCTCATCGTGTTTGGGTGTGTTTCACAGTGTGACTACAGAGCCTGCTGGTCCTATTGAATCTCATCATGTTTGGTTGTGTTTCACAGTGTGACTACAGAGCCTGCTGGTCCTATTGAATCTCATCATGTTTGGTTGTGTTTCACAGTGTGACTACAGAGCCTGCTGGTCCTATTGAATCTCATCATGTTTGGTTGTGTTTCATAGTGTGACTACAGAGCCTGCTGTTCCTATTGAATCTCATCATGTTTGGTTGTGTTTCACAGTGTGACTACAGAGCCTGCTGGTCCTATTGAATCTCATCATGTTTGGTTGTGTTTCACAGTGTGACTACAGAGCCTGCTGGTCCTATTGAATCTCATCATGTTTGGTTGTGTTTCACAGTGTGACTACAGAGCCTGCTGGTCCTATTGAATCTCATCATGTTTGGTTGTGTTTCACAGTGTGACTACAGAGCCTGCTGGTCCTATTGAATCTCATCATGTTTGGTTGTGTTTCACAGTGTGACTACAGAGCCTGCTGGTCCTATTGAATCTCATCATGTTTGGTTGTGTTTCACAGTGTGACTACAGAGCCTGCTGGTCCTATTGAATCTCATCATGTTTGGTTGTGTTTCACAGTGTGACTACAGAGCCTGCTGGTCCTATTGAATCTCATCATGTTTGGTTGTGTTTCACAGTGTGACTACAGAGCCTGCTGGTCCTATTGAATCTCATCATGTTTGGTTGTGTTTCACAGTGTGACTACAGAGCCTGCTGGTCCTATTGAATCTCATCATGTTTGGTTGTGTTTCACAGTGTGACTACAGAGCTATTGTATTTCCAGAGTCATCCTTTACCAAATGTTGATGCATTTTGTTCCTCTATTCATGCAAAACCTCAGTTGGGGGGGGTGTGGGTTTGCTAATAGGAAATCAACACGAGACGACTCTTTTGAACAGAGTAACTTTTTTGTTTCAACAAATGCCTAAGCTCGATATCAAATCAAGTTGTAATTAAATTGAAATGAATAACAAATCTTTAAGAGAGAAATAAGGGATAATACAAGTGCTCTGTCCCATCTCATCAAGTTGAGCAATATGTGTGGTTGTCATGTTCATTTCCATGGAGACATGGCTGAGCAGGAATAAGTGGAGTGGAGAGGCGGAGGGGTAATGTCATTTCCTGTAGTTTAACCTTGAGCAGTGGGGTCTCTTGTTTTAATGGAGTTCTAGATTGCTTTTGCTATCGGACGTAATTGGATAAGTGATAAAACATACTGTAGCATTGCTATCCTGCTATTAAGCTTTCTCTCAAACACACTTGTGTGTGAATGCTCACACACACACACACACACACGCAAACGTATAGGGAACTGTGGATTGAAACATTTTTCCATTGAGGATCACAGATGACAATGGTTGTGCTGATAATTATTGAAAAACATTTTTTGACGATAACTGGAGTAATTTTGTTCTGTTCCTCTTTCCTTTATTCTCTCCCTCCATCTAGTCGGAAGGTTTTGGAGTGCTGCCGTGTGAAAACAGAGCAGCCATCTGGTGAGATACAGGGTCACAGAACACCTCTTCCTAGGTAACCTTCACCGGCTGTTGTGTGTGTACCTGGTATCACTGTGTATTTGTTTATGGGTTGGAGAGAGAGAGAGAGAGAGAATCCTCTGCTATCTCTCAAACGTGCCAATGCAGCCAGTTCGTTCGTTCACCGACTGTGTGTGTGCATCTCCTGCTCTGATGTCACCAGCCGAAATGGGACATGAAAAGAGCTGTCAGGTGTCACAGTGGGAGGCCTTACGTTTCGGGCATCCAGGGAGAATCCTACTTTCACTCAAACCCCGGAACACAGGCTACAGTGCTCTACAGGGAGGAGCCACGTCTGCACACACGTCTGCACACACAACACACAACACACTACACACTACACACTACACACTACACACTACACACTACACACTACACACTACACATACACACACACACAGGAATTGTGTGTCTGTGGCTCTTAAGGGTGGAGACACAGATGCTTTCTCGAGGGAGATGAAAGTTTCATAGAAGCTTCTCACTAGAGAACTCATTCATCCATCATTCACTGTTTCTTTCTTCCTTCTTTCCTCCGAGCCAAACATTCTACCGTCCTTTCCGAATTGAGTAATTTCTTCCTTCCCTTCTTTCCTTCCTTCCTTCCTACATTCCTTCCCCTCCTTCCATCCTTCCTTCCTTCCTTCCCTTCCTTCTCTGTCTACCCCATACTATCCTACTGTGTTCTCTGACTACCCCATACTATCCCACTGTGTTCTCTGACTAGTCCATACTTTCCTACTGTGTTCTCTGTCTACCCCATACTATCCTACTGTGTTCTCTGTCTAGTCCATACTATCCTACTGTGTTCTCTGACTAGTCCATACTATCCCACTGTGTTCTCTGACTAGTCCATACTATCCTACTGTGTTCTCTGACTAGTCCATACTATCCCACTGTGTTCTCTGACTAGTCCATACTATCCTACTGTGTTCTCTGTCTAGTCCATACTATCCTACTGTGTTCTCTGACTAGTCCATACTATCCCACTGTGTTCTCTGACTAGTCCATACTATCCTACTGTGTTCTCTGACTAGTCCATACTATCCCACTGTGTTCTCTGACTAGTCCATACTATCCTACTGTGTTCTCTGTCTAGTCCATACTATCCTACTGTGTTCTCTGTCTAGTCCATACTATCCTACTGTGTTCTCTGACTAGTCCATACTATCCCACTGTGTCCTCTGACTAGTCCATACTATCCTACTGTGTTCTCTGACTAGTCCATACTATCCCACTGTGTTCTCTGACTAGTCCATACTATCCTACTGTGTTCTCTGACTAGTCCATACTATCCCACTGTGTCCTCTGACTACCCCATACTATCCCACTGTGTTCTCTGACTACTCCATACTATCCTACTGTGTTCTCTGTCTAGTCCATACTATCCTACTGTGTTCTCTGTGTAGTCCATACTATCCTACTGTGTTCTCTGACTAGTCCATACTATCCCACTGTGTTCTCTGACTAGTCCATACTATCCTACTGTGTTCTCTGACTAGTCCATACTATCCCACTGTGTTCTCTGACTAGTCCATACTATCCTACTGTGTTCTCTGACTAGTCCATACTATCCCACTGTGTCCTCTGACTACCCCATACTATCCCACTGTGTTCTCTGACTACTCCATACTATCCCACTGTGTTCTCTGACTAGTCCATACTATCCTACTGTGTTCTCTGACTAGTCCATACTATCCTACTGTGTTCTCTGACTACCCCATACTATCCCACTGTGTTCTCTGACTAGTCCATACTATCCTACTGTGTTCTCTGACTAGTCCATACTATCCCACTGTGTCCTCTGACTACCCCATACTATCCCACTGTGTTCTCTGACTACTCCATACTATCCCACTGTGTTCTCTGACTAGTCCATACTATCCTACTGTGTTCTCTGACTAGTCCATACTATCCTACTGTGTTCTCTGACTAGTCCATACTATCCCACTGTGTTCTCTGACTACTCCATAGTGTTGTATTCATGGTAAAGGAGTTCTGCTCTATTTCCTCTAGTCCTCATCTAACCCTATATAGCTGAACTCAGATATAGAATAACCTCATAGGAATGGCCTGGCTATCAGTGAAAAGCAGGGTATTTGACTGTGTAGAGAGTGAAAAGGACGAGCAGCACTTTCTGTAGCTACAAGGCAAAGCTAATTGTGTCTTTTCAGACCAGTGAAAGGAATGATGGAGGAGAGGAGTGTGCTGAATGAGTCAGTTCAACTCCATCTCTCACTACGTTGAAGATGTGTGAGAGGATTATCAGGGATAACAAGGATGACTGTTATTAGAGAAAGACCCTTATTTAAATAGTCAGAGAGAGATGGAGGGAGTATCTGGTCTGATTGTTTTAAAGGACTGAAAATATGTGAGTGCAGCTCATTGTGTGGTTTGGTTGATTCTGCACACGTCCTTGAGCCAGTTAGGATTCTGAAGTGTCACAAACTTAGCGAAGAAAGCGTCATGAAATGTTATATGGATGAAAAATAAAGAAAGGATGAGGTGGTACCCGACGGCTGGCAGAGAGATGCTGGCAGAGAGATGCCGAGGGGAGATGATGAGTAACCTTGTCTGAGCCCTGAAGACTTTAGTTGGCTCCCAGAGATAATACCACGGCTTAAGATAAGTGTCATGCTGTGACCTCACCTTCCATGACTCATCTGCTTTGAATTATAAACTGGGTGGTTCGAGCCCTGAATGCTGAATGGCTGACAGCCGTGGTATATCAGGCCATATACCACGGGTATGACAAAACATCTATTTTTACTGCTCGAATTATGTTGGTAACCAGTTGATAATAGCAATAAGCCAATATACCACAGCTAGGGGCTGTATCCAGGGACTCCTTTGCTTTGTGTCGTGCCTAAGAACAGCCCTGAGCCGTGGTATATTGGCCATATACCACACCACCTCGTGCCTTATTGCTTAATTATAAACTGGCGTCAAAGCATCACTATATTGGCTACATGAGTAATACTAGACAAACATTATCACTACAAAGAGTTTAGTGAGAAGGCCTATTATAGTTAATGATTCCCTTTGAAAGGCATTCAAATGGTTTGTGGGAATTACTACCAGTTTTTTAAGAGTCGCCTGGTAGAGAAGTAAAAAAAACTCTATTATAATAATGTACATCTCTGTGTATGAACACGACTAACAAAACATATTCGCTCAGAAATATCATTCACAGAGGCGTAAAATTGATGTTATTAACTTCCTAATGAAACAGAGGCGCTCTGGGAGAGAGGGGGAGGGGGGCTCTGGGAGAGAGGGGGAGGGGGCTCTGGGAGAGAGGGGGGGGGGGGACTCTGGTGGAGACGGGGAGACGGGGGCTCTGGGTGCTGGGAGAGAGAGGATTGGTGGGGTATTTCATATGAAAGAAAGGAACAAACAAATGAACGAGAGATGGAACAAACTGAAAAACAAGACCAGAAACAACACCGACATCAAAGACGGGTTAATGAGGACCAGGCATCTCCTCGCCGTGGAAACTACAGGCCCCAGTTACACAAACAAAACAGCCCTCTGTCCCAAACATAATCACAGATTATCCATCCTGCAATGACGGTCACACACACACACACACACACACACACACACACACACACACACACACACACACACACACACACACACACACACACACACACACACACACACACACACACACACACACACACACACACACACACACACACACATACACACAGACATTTGGATAAACATACACATCAAGATACACACACACACACACACACACACACACAGACATACATACATACACACACACACACACACACACACACACACACACACACACACACACACACACACACACACACACACACACACACACACACACACACACACACACACACACACACACACACACACACACACACACACACACACACACACACACACACACACACAGACAGACAGACAGACAGACAGACAGACAGACAGACAGACAGACAGACAGACAGACAGACAGACAGACAGACAGACAGACAGACAGACAGACAGACAGACAGACAGACAGACAGACAGACAGACAGACAGACAGACAGACAGACAGACAGACAGACAGACAGACAGACAGACAGACAGACACAAACATACACAGAAACACACAGAAACACACACAGACACAGGGGAAATATGTTAGTGGTTTGGTAACCTCTGTGTGAAAGCCTGACTCGTTAGGACGGATTAATGTGGAGGGATAAAAGACACCAGTCCAATAACCCTTCCTATCCTACTCTCCAATCCTCTCCTTTATGGAATATACACACGGACGCGCACGCAGCCACACACACACACACACACACACACACACACACACACACACACACACACACACACACACACACACACACACACACACACACACACACACACACGCGCGCACACGCACACACTTCTATCCACTACCTTCTTTTGAAGAGAAATTCCTTGAGGAAATATTCTCCAATCCAGGCCGGAATCTCTCCCCTTAATGTATCATTCACTCTAAAAACATTACCTCATCTCTCTCACTCTCTGCCAGTTGTGTTCTGTTTTCTTGTCAATTCAATATCTGTTGAGTAGCAGAGTAGCTCCTCAACAAGCTCTCACATACTCACTGTAGAATCCAACGTTTGTCCATAAACGTCAGATTTCAGATTAGTGCTCGCAGCCTAGTCTATGTCCCTGTTGAGTCTGTTCTGCTGTTTGGAGAAGTGCTAATGTCATCTACCACACACACACACACACAACAACAACACACACAAACGACCCAGGACACACACACACAACTACAAACACACACAACCACACGCACACACAACCACGCATACACACACACAGCCACACACAAACGCAACAACACACACATACACAACCAGACCCACACATACACAACCACACACAAACACAACCAGACACAAAGACAACCACACTCACACACACAACCAGACACACACACACACACACACACACACACACACACACACACACACACACACACACACACACACACACACACACACACACACACACACACACACACACACACACACACACACACACACACACACACACAGACCACACCCACAATCACACACACACACACACACACACACACACACACACACACACACACACACACACACACACACACACACACACACACACACACACACACACACACACACACACACACACACACACAACCAGACCCACAATCACACACACATCCTCAAACACACATCCACACACAACCAGACCCACACACACAACCACACACACACACACAAACACAACCACACACACACACATAACCACACACAAACACACATGCAGCCAGACACAAACACAACCACAAACACACACACAACCAGACGCATAACACAACCAGACACACACACCTCCACACACAACCAGACACAACCAGACACAAACACAACCCCAACCACACACGACCAAACACACAAAACATCACACAAACGCAAACTCAAACACACACAAACAAACAACTAGATGCACACACACACACAAACACACACACACATGACACAAATATTAATTTTCACAAAGTTGCCTCAGTTTGTATGATGGCAATTTGTCTATACTCCAGAATGTTATAAAGAGTGATCAGACGAGTTGCAATTAATTGCATAGTCCCTCTTTGCCATGCAAATTAACTGAATCCCCCAAAAACATTTCCACTGCATTTCAGCCCTGCCAGAAAAAGACCAGCTGGCATCATGTTAGTGATTCTCTCGTTAACACAGGTGTGAGTGTTGACAAGAACAAGGCTGGAGATCACTCTGTCATGCTGATTGAGTTCAAATAACAGACTGGAAGCTTCAAAAGGAGCGTGGTGGTTGGAATCATTGTTCGTCCTCTGTTAACCATGGTTACCTGCAAGGAAACACGTGCCGTCATCATTGCTTTGCACAAAAAGGGCTTCACAGGCAAGGATATTGCTGCCAGTAAGATTGCATGTAAATCAACCATTTATCGGATCATGAAGAACTTCAAGGAGAGCGGTTCAATTGTTGTGAAGAAGGCTCCAGGGCGCCCCAGAAAGGTTAGCAATCTCCAGGACCGTGTTCTAAATTTGATTCAGCTGCGGTATGGTGGCTCCACCAGTACAGAGCTTGCTCAGGAATTGCAGCAGGCAGGTGTGAGTGCATCTGCACAGTGAGGCAAAGACTTTTGGAGGATGGCCTGGTGTCAAGAAGGGCAGCAAAGAATCCACTTCTCTCCAGGAAAAACATCAGGGACAGACTGATATTCTGCAAGGTACAGGGATTGGACTGCTGAGGACTGGGGTAAAGTAATTTTCTCTGATGAATCCCCTTTCCGATTGTTTGGGGAAAAAAGCTTGTCCGGAGAAGACAAGGTGAGCGCTACCATCAGTCCTGTGTCATGGCAACAGCACAGCATCCTGAGACAATTCATGTGTGGAGTTACTTCACAGCCAAGGGAGTGGGCTCACTCACAATATTGCCTATGAACACAGTCATGAATAAAGAATGGTACCAACACATCCTCCGAGAGCAACTTCTCCCAACAATCCAGGAACAGTTTGGTGATGAACAATGCCTTTTCCAGCTTGATGGAGCACCTTGCCATAAGGCAAAGTGAACACTAAGTGGCTCGGGGAACAAAACATCTATATTTTGGGTCCACGGCCAGGAAACTCCCCAGACCTTAATCCCATTGAGTACTTGTGGTCAATCCTCAAGAGGCAGGTGGACAAACAAAAACTCACAAATTCTCACAAACTCCAAGCATTGATTATGCAAGAATAGGCTGCCACCAGTCAGGATGTGGCCCAGAAGTTAAATGACAGCATGACAGGGTGGATTGCATAGGTCTTGAAAAAGAAGGGTCAACACTGCAAATATGGACTCTTCGCCTCAACTTCATGTAATTGTCAATAAAAGCCTTATATAATTCAGTATTCCATAGTAACGTATGATGAAAATATCTAAAGACACTGAAGCAGCAAACTTTGTGAAAATGTGTATTTGTGTCATTCTCAAAACTTTTGGCCATAACTGTATTTACTTAGTAGATAGAAAGTGAGATTGAAGATATATACAAAAAATACTGTCTATTTACACGAGATAAGACAGGGGAGGGGATAAGACAAAGACAGTTACACACATCCTACTGCAGCGCCATCTTGGAAAAAAGTAATGTGTTGTAGGAGGATGGTTGACATGGGGAGACAATGTAGAGAAGGGAGAAGGCAGTCATCCCCAGCGTCTCGTTCTATCGCCTCCCTTTGTTTCTCCCCTCTCCTCACCTGTCTCACCAGGGAGGTAATGTGGTGTGAAGTATGTACTTAAAGCCTTCCTCAGGTACACCCATAAAATGAGTAAATGACTCTGTGCACCTGTGCGTGAAGAAGACAGATTGTGTGTGTTGATGTGCTTGTCTGAATGTATGTGTACAGCACAGGAGGACGGTGATACCTTCATTGGGGAGGACAAGCTCATAGTAATGGCTGAAATAGAATAAATGGAATGGTTTCAAATACATCAAACACTTGGTTTCTGTAAGAACTGACGCTGGAGATGAGAAGCAGGTACAGGACAGGAACAGCTTCAAAACCGTGTAACAAAACGACAAATGACAATTAATGCTGAAGCGGGGAAGAGACCTGGGTAACAGACAGATATAGGAGGAGGAAGGAGGAAATAACACAGGTGATTGAGTCCATGTGAGTGCAATGGATAGCTGCAATGGATGTTCTTGACAATGGAAAGAGTGGTCTGTAATGATGGTGGCAGGAGTGCGTTGTGCTGGGCAGCCTTGCGACCTTGAGTGCCAAGGAGGGAGAGAGGGAGCAGGCGCGATAGTACCCCCCCCTCTAGGGGCGCCATCCGGTGTCCCACCTGGGTGAGCCTAACAGACCGGCCAAGGCATGGGTGCTGGACAAGCCGGCTGGAGCGTAGAATCCCGGAAAACCGGCTGAGGTGTGGGAGCCTGGCGAACCGGCTGAGGTGTGAGAGCCTGGCGAACCGGCTGAGGTGTGGGAGCCTGGCGAACCGGCTGAGGTGTAGGAGCCCGGCAAACCGGCTGAGGTGTGGGAGCCTGGCAAACCAGCAGAGGAGTGGGAGCCCGACAAACCGGCTGAGGTATGGGAGCCAGGCGAACCGGCTGAGGTGTGGGAGCCCGGCAAACCGGCGGAGGTGTGGGAGCCCGGAAAACCGGCTGGGGTGTGGGAGCCTGGCAAACCGGCTGAGGTGTGGGAGCCTGACGATCCCGCTGGGGATACTTATTTCCAGACACGCTCACAAATACAAACATACACACACTCACAGCCATATCAGACGTGTGTGGCTATGAATGCTCATCTCCAGGCTGACATGAGAGGACAGGAGAGGACATGACAGGACAGGAGAGGACAGGATAGGACAGGAGAGGACAGAAGAAGAGCAGTAATATCTGAAACTTCCTAACTAATATGATGTCCATCTGAAATGGACTGGACAGGCCTACTAGCCAACTGGCATTTATCCGAAGGACTTACAGTCATGGATATTAAATATGCAGGTGCATACAAGTAAGTTTCTTATATTGGTTGAAAGTGTAAATTCTTGTTAATCTAACTGCACTGTCCTATTTACAGTAGCCATTACAGAAAATGTATACCACAGGTTTCATAAATTCACAAATAGCTAATAAATATTCACTTACTTTTTGAAAATCATCCTCTGATTTGTCATCCAACTGAGCTAACATGAAGATAAAACTTCAATCTAGAGGTGCAGTTTATTCAACCCTCTGCAGCATAGAACAAGTCCAAATATTTTTCTATTAACTCCTCAGATACCCGAAAATGTAATCAAACTATAATATTTAATACGGAAAGAAGTATGTTGAATTTTTTATTTATTTCACCTTTATTTAACCAGGTAGGGAAGTTGAGAAAAAGTTTCATTTACAATAGCACTGGCCAAGATGTTGGTTTACACATGGAGTAAAACAAACAGAGAGTCAATAATACAGTATAAACACGTCTATATACGATGTGAGCAAATGAGGTGAGATAAGGGAGGTAAAGGCAAAAAAAGGCTATGGTGGCAAAGTAAATACAATATAGCAAGAAAAAAACACTGGAATGGTAGATTTGCAGTGGAAGAATGTAGTAATCTGTGAGCTGCTCTGATAGTTGGTGCTTAAAGCTAGCGAGGGATATAAGTGTTTCCAGTTTCAGAGATTTTTGTAGTTCGTTCCAGTCATTGGCAGCAGAGAACTGGAAGGAGAGGCGGCCAAAGAAATAATTGGTTTTGGGGGTGACCAGAGAGATATACCTGCTGGAGCGTGTGCTAGAGGTGGGAGATGCTATGGTGACCAGCGAGCTGAGATAAGAGGGCACTTTACCGAGCAGGGTCTTGTCGATGACATGGAGCCAGTGGGTTTGGCGACGAGTATGAAGCGAGGGCCAGCCAACGAGAGCGTACAGGTCGCAATGGTGGGTAGTATATGGGGCTTTGGTGACAAAACGGATTGCACTGTGATAGACTGCATCCAATTTCTTGAGTAGGGTATTGGAGGCTATTTTGTAAATGACATCGCTGAAGTCGAGGATTGGTAGGATGGTCAGTTTTACAAGGGTATGTTTGGCAGCATTAGTGAAGGATGCTTTGTTGCAAAATAGGAAGCAAATTCTAGATTTAACTTTGGAGATGTTTGATATGGGTCTGTAAGGAGAGTTTACAGTCTAACCAGACACCTAAGTATTTGTAGTTGTCCACATATTCTAAGTCAGAGCCGTCCAGAGTAGGGATGTTGGACAGGCGGGCAGGTGCAGGTAGCAATCGGTTGAAGAGCATGCATTTAGTTTTACTTGTATTTAAGAGCAATTGGAGATCACGGAAGGAGAGTTGTATGGCATTGAAGCTTGCCTGGAGGGTTGTTAACACAGTTTCCAAAGAAGGGCCAGAATTATACAGAATGGTGTTGTCTGCGTAGAGGTGGATCAGAGACTCACCAGCAGCAAGAGCAGCATCATTGATGTATACAGAGAAGAGAGTTGGTCCAAGAATTGAACCCTGTGGCACCCCCATAGAGACTGCCAGAGGTCCGGACAGCAGACCCTCCGATTTGACACACTGAACTCTATCAGAGAAGTAGTTGGTGAACCAGGCGAGGCAATCATTTGAGAAACCAAGGCTGTCGAGTCTGCCGATGAGGATGTGTTGATTGACAGAGTCGAAAGCCTTGGCCAGATCAATGAATACGGCTGCACAGTAATGTTTCTTATCGATGGCGGTTAAGATATCATTTAGGACCTTGAGCGTGGCTGAGGTGCACCCATGACCAGCTCTGAAACCAGATTGCATAGCAGAGAAGGTATGGTGAGATTCAAAATGGTGGGTAATCTGTTTGTTGACTTGGCTTTCGAAGACCTTAGAAAGGCATGAAAGGATAGATATAGGTCTGTAGCAGTTTGGGTCCTTTGAAGAGGGGGATGACCGCAGCTGCTTTCCAATCTTTGGGAATCTCAGATGACACGAAAGAGAGGTTGAATAGGCTAGTAATAGGGGTGGCAACAATTTCGGCAGATAATTTTAGAATGAAAGGGTCCAGATTGTCTAGCCCGGCTGATTTGTAGAGGTCCAGATTTTGCAGCTCTTTCAGAATAGGAAACCAATATTGGCAGGTGTGTCTTGTCTTCATCGCACGCCCAAACATGAATTTCAAAGAGTGTGTCCCAGTACTAAAACTCATATTCCTTACTTGTTTTGGAAGAAACAAGCTTGGACCCATTGTAAGAGCATGGGCTCTCAAAAAAAACACGTTCTGGTTGGTTTTTCGTTGAATTTTCTCATACCATATCTATTGTGTTATAGTTTCCTACATTATTTTAACATTTCTACAAACTGTAAAGTTTCTTCTTTCCAATAGTAACAATTATATGCATATCCTGGCTTCAGGGACTGAGCTACAGACAGTGTACTTTGGGCACATCACCAGGTGGAAAATGAGAAAAAATGGCCCTAGCCTGAAGAAGTTTTGATCCAGTGCCATGCCTACTGTCATACTGACTGTGGTAGTACTGACCTCAGTCCCTGGTAATACTGACCTCAGTCCCTGGTAATACTGACCTCAGTCCCTGGTAGTACTGACCTCAGTCCCTGGTAATACTGACCTCAGTCTCTGGTGATACTGACCTCAGTCCCTGGTAATACTGACCTCAGTCCCTGGTAATACTGACTGTAGGTCTGCTTCACCACTGACCTCAGTCCCTGGTTACTGACCTCAGTCCCTGGTAATACTGACCTCAGTCCCTGGTAATACTGACTGTAGGTCTGCTTCACCACTGACCTCAGTCCCTGGTAATACTGACCTCAGTCCCTGGTAATACTGACTGTAGGTCTGCTTCACCACTGACCTCAGTCCCTGGTTACTGACCTCAGTCCCTGGTAATACTGACCTCAGTCCCTGGTAATACTGACCTCAGTCCCTGGTAATACTGACTGTAGGTCTGCTTCACCACTGACCTCAGTCCCTGGTAATACTGACCTCAGTCACTGGTAATACTGACCTCAGTCCCTGGTAATACTGACTGTAGGTCTGCTTCACCACTGACCTCAGTCCCTGGTTACTGACCTCAGTCCCTGGTAATACTGACCTCAGTCCCTGGTAATACTGACCTCAGTCCCTGGTAATACTGACCTCAGTCCCTGGTAATACTGACTGTAGGTCTGCTTCACCACTGACCTCAGTCCCTGGTTACTGACCTCAGTCCCTGGTAATACTGACTGTAGGTCTGCTTCACCACGGACCTCAGTCCCTGGTAATACTGACCTCAGTCACTGGTAATACTGACCTCAGTCCCTGGTAATACTGACCTCAGTCCCTGGTAACGCTGACTGTGGGTCTGCTTCACCACTGACCTCAGTCCCTGGTTACTGACCTCAGTCCCTGGTAATACTGACCTCAGTCCCTGGTAATAATGACTGTAGGTCTGCTTCACCACTGACCTCAGTCCATGGCACACCTGGTTATCTCTCTTATACAACCATTCCACCTATTCTCAACCAAGACACAAACGCCTGTACTCTACCCCACTTTACTACTTCTTCAGCTCCCCTTTTCCAGTAACTTCTCCTCATCTCATCCCCTTCTGTCCCTGTCTTCCTCAGCCTAGATACTGTATGTTCATCCCAGGCACGAAGAGAAATTATAAATCGCTATCAGTCACCAATGAAAAATACATTAAGAACATTAAGATTCAGCCTCCTCTGTCTTTCTGCTCCTCTCACGCATTCCCTGCCACCCCCACCCCTCCCCCAGACTCCTCACAGCAGGTGAGAGGTATATTTTCTACTGACAAATCTCTTATTTCTGCCGTTGTTCCGGTCTTCCTATCGATTCCTCACTAAGACTCTCCAGACACATTAGGAGGAGGGTTTATGCTGGAAATAGCAATACCGATTCTCCTCTGTCTGTCTTTGTCTCTCTGGCTCTCTGTCTCTCTCTCTCTCTCTCTCTCTCTGTCTCGTTCTCTGTCTCTCTCTCTCCCTCTCTCTCTCTGTCTCTCTCTCTCTCTCTCTCTCTCTGTCTCTCTCTCTCTGTCTCTCTTTCTCTCTCTCTCTCTCTCTCTCTCTCTCTCTCTCTCTCTCTCTCTCTCTCTGGCTGTATATTTCCTCTCACATTCCTCAATGCCTCTCTTTCTTGTCCTTCTTTTCTCTCTCTCAAAAATAACACACCCACACTAACACATTCCACTCACATATTTCAATTTCCACCATATTGTGTTTGATCATAAAACGTCCCATTCTGAGTGACTGGTAATGGAGCGTGGGGTGAAGAACCCCAAAGGCTGATTTGTGGTTGTCAGTTTAGACATTTTCATATGACCCATCGAATGTTTGTATTTTTCCCTTCGTGCACTGGGCCTAGTCTGCTCTTCAGATGTCTGTCTACCGGCACTGCCGTTCTCTGCGTTTCTTTCCTTTCCAACTGAGTCTCCGGATTAGAGGACTATCTCCTGTGAATCGCTTGCCCATTGTTATTGAGGATGGGATAGAATTACCCAAAACACAACAGCCAGCCTGGAGAATCTCAGATGGTTGGAACGTGTGTTCCTACGACAGCTATATATCAGTGTTTACTGCGTAAACAGTATGCTGATTATATGAAAATTATACTTTCTGAAGGATCCCATTCCTGGGAGAGAAATAAAACTGACGGTGTCAGCAGACATAAAGAATTACTTATTTTATTGAGCCTGGGTGACTGTGTGTAAACCTAGCCAATCACATGACTCCGTAAGCCTGGTATGCTGTGTGTTGGAGAGTTCAATCAAATGGAACTGATCGTTCTAAGGTGGTGACAAGTGTTTGGGGCCTTTGTGAATGCCAGCAGCTCACCAGTGGCTGTAGAGAAATAATCCAGTTCCTTTATCTCTCTATCTGTGAGTAAAGATGGTTTTATTCCACCCTGTGGACATGGACAACTCCCAGAGACACAATAGAGGTGGCCTATCTAGTAAATCTATGTCTATGTCCCTGCTCTTATCACTGATCCCTCTATTGCCTGTGTGTGTTTCATTATTGACCACTCATAGAGATATGATGAAGTATGATGTATAAGATTATCTGATTCCACGAGAGGTTTATGTGTGTGTGTGTGTGTGTGAGTGTGTCCCTGCTATCCCTGATCCTCTCCTCCACCCTCTAAAACTCACTTCTTTTCTCTTCCTCTACCCTGCACACCCCACCACCTCTCCTCTCACTCCTCTCAACACCAGCCTTTCTGGACCTGGCCCACCCATACCTCTGCTTCTGACTACAATCTCTGGATAAAGGATAAATAGGGTGGAGGGAATGAGAGAGAAGAGGGAAATAGAGACGAGAGAGAGAAGAAGGAAAGAGAGAAAAGAGAGAGGGAAAGCCTCTCTCTCAATTCAATTATATTCAAATTGGCTTTCTTGGCAAGGGAAACATATGTTTATATTGCGAAAGCAAGTGATATAGATAACAAACAACATAAGAAACAACAGTAATAATAATAATAATAATAATATATGCTATTTAGCAGACGCTTTTATCCAAAGCGACTTACAGTCATGTGTGCATACATTCTATGTAATAAAAAATGTACAGTATACATTACACTCACAAGTTTCAAAGGAATAGACGCATTTCAAAGGTCATATTATGGATAGTACGGTGTTATAATGATTTGAAAATAGTTTCATTACAAAAGGGAAAGTAAATAAACATAAATATGGGTTGTATATACAATGGTGTTTTTTCTTCACTGGTTGCCCTGTTCTTGTGGCAACAGCTCACAAATCTTGATGCAGCGATGGCACACTGTGTTATTTATCCCTCAGTGTAATCTGAGGGAAATATCTCTAATATGGTCATACATTGGGTAGGAGGTTAGGAAGTGCAGCTCAGTTTCCACTTCATTTTGTGGGCAGTGAGCACATGGCCTGTTTTCTCTTGAGAGCCATGTTTGCCTATGGCGGCCTTCTCAATAGCAAGGCTATGCTCACTGAGTCTGTACATAGTCAAAGCTTTCCTTAATTTTGGGTCAGTCACAGTGGTCAGGTATTCTGCCACTGTGTACTCTCTGTTTAGGGCCAAATAGCATTCTAGTTTCCTCTGTTTTTTGGTTAATTCATTCCATTGTGTCAAATAGTTAACTTTTGGTTTTCTCATGATTTGGTTGGGTCTAATGTTGCTGCTGTTGCTGTCCTGGGGCTCTGTTGAGGTCTGTTTGTGAACAGAGCACCAGGACCAGCTTGCTTAGGGGACTCTTCTCCAGGTTCATCTCTCTGATGGCTTTGTTATAAAAGGTTTGGGAATGACTTCCTTTTTGATGGTCGTAGAATTGATTGGCTCTTTTCTGGATTATGATATTTAGCGGATTTCGGCATAATTCTTCTCTGCAAGTATTATTTGGTGTTTTACGCTGTAACACAGAGGATATTTTAGAATATGATTCCTCATGCAGAATCTCAATTTGATGTTTGTCCCATTTTGTGAATTCTTGTTTGGTGATTGGACCCCAGACCTCACAACCATGAAGGGCAATGGGTTTAATAACTGATTCAAGTATTTTTAGCAGGATACTAATTGGGATCTAAAATGTTATGTTCCCTTTGATGACGTAGAAGGCCCTTCTTGCCTTGTCTCTCAGATCGTTCACAGCTTTGTGGAAGTTACCTGTGGCGCTGATGGCGCTGATGTTTAGGCTGAGGTATGCACATTTTATTATGTGCTCTAGGGCAACAGTCTCTCGGTGGAATGTGTATTTGTGGTCCTGGGAACTGGACCTTTGTTGGAACGACGTTATTTTTGATCTTACTGAGATTCACTGTCAGGACCCACTGCAGAGGAGATCTAGGTGCTGCTGTAGGCCATCTTTGGTTGGGGTAAGGAGAGGATGGATGCTGCAGACTGTTCTAGTGCCCTAGAAAATTCATTGATTTATATGTTGAAGAGGGTGGGGCTCAAGCTTCATCCTTGTCTCACCCCACGGCCTCATGGAAATAAATGTGTGTGTTTTTGTCCATTTTAACGTCACACTTTTTGTTTTGTGTATACAGATTTTATAATGTCGTATGTTTTTCCCCAAATACCACTTTCCATCAAATTGTATAAGCAGACCCTCAGGCCAAATTGACCCTCAGGCCAAACGCATTTTTGAAATCAACAATGCATGATAAGACTTTGCCTCTGTTTTGGTTTGTTTGTTTGTCAATTAGGGTGTGCAGGGTGAATAAGTGGTCTGTCCTACGGTAATTTGGTAAAAAGCCAATTCGACATCTGCTCAGTGCATTGATTTTACTGAGGAAAGGTAGAGGTCTGTTTTTAATGATAATGTAGTGGATTTTCAAAAGTTTGCTGTGGACACGTATCCCACAGTAGTTATGGGGGTCAAATACATCTCCACTTTTGTGGATTGGGGTGATTGGGGTGTACTTGGTTTCAAATATTGGGGAAGATGACAGAGCGCTCTCTCTCTCTCTCCCTTCCTCCTGTCACAGTGTTGAATGGAGATGCTTCTCTCTGCAGATATGGTGGAGGGAGTGAATATTGTGTTATGGATCACAGTAGAGAGAGATAGATGGGGAGGGGGATATTTCAATTAACTAGATTGGCTTTCTGAAGAGTAAAAATCTTGGGCATCCAGCGTGCACTCTCATTCCAGATGACAACGCTGACACCCACCCCTCTCTCCCCCACTTTTATTCCCCATTCTTTTTTTAAAGTAAACACCTCTACCCATCTCTCCTTTCTACTACTCTCTCAACTCCATTTCTCATTCCAGATAACCTCCACCACTCCCCTTCCCACTCTCCCCCTCTCCTGATTTCTCTCTGTCCTCCCTCCCCTCCATTCCCATTTTCTCCTCTATTAAACTGTGTTTGTATCTGCTCCATCTGTATGGTTTGTTTCCTCTTTCTCGAATCGGCTTTTACGGGTTAGGATTCAGTGTACCTCAGTTTCCCTCTGAGGACCGTTGCTGGATTAGCCCTGTTGGAATGGCCAGTCTGAGTCTCCTGGCCCCTGCCTTGTCCCGGAGCACTGTGTGTGTGTGTGTGTGCGTGTGTATACGTTTTTGTTTCCTCCGGATCATCTGTAATCACTTTGAGGGTATCCAGTTCGACCCTCATCAGAGAGGTTCTAAACACTCAGAGAAGGTCTGTGTGTGAGTGTGTGTGTTGGAAGTAATGCTGTACTGGGATGTGTGTGTGTGTACTTTTGGCGCTTGGTATTAGTAATATTAATTTAGTGATGAACTTGAAAATGATCTGAACAGAGCTCACTCACTCTCTCTCTCTCTCTCTTTTTGTCTCTGTCTCAGTCTCAGTATCTCTCTGTCTCTCTCTCTCAGTCTCAGTATCTCTCTCAGTCTCAGTATCTCTCTGTCTCTCTCTCTCTCAGTCTCAGTATCTCTCTGTCTCTCTCTGTCTCAGTATCTCTCTGTCTCTCTCTCAGTCTCTGTCTCTCTCTCTCTCAGTCTCAGTATGTCTCTGTCTCTCTCTCTCAGTCTCAGTATCTCTCTCTCTCGGTCTCAGTATCTCTCTGTCTCTCTCTCTCAGTCTCTCTCTCAGCCTCTCTCAGCCTCTCTCTCTCTCTCTCTCTCTCTCTCTCTCTCTCTCTCTCTCTCTCTCTCTCTCTCTCTCTCTCTCTCTCTCTCTCAATGAACTAATTCCACTCACTTCTTAGGGATCGATTTGACAACATCCGGTAAAATGGCTGAGCGCCAAATTCAAATTAAATTACTATAAACATTAAACTTTCATGAAATCACACATGCAATGCACCAAATTAAAGCTACACTTGTTGTTAATCTAGCCAACCCGTTAGATTTCAAAAAGGCTTTACTGCGAGAGCAAACCATGCAATTATCTGAGGACAGCACCCCATCAAACAAAGACAGACAATCATAATTCAACCCGCCAGGCACGACACGAAATTTAGAAATAAAGATGTAATTCATGCCTTATCTTTGACGAGCTTCTTCTGTTGGCACTCAAAATGTCCATTAAACATCACAAATGGTCCTTTTGTTCGATTAATTCCGTTGTTATATATCCAAAATGTTGATTTATTTGGCGCGTTTGATCCAGAAAAACACTGTTTCCAACTCACACAACATGACTACAAAACATCTAATAAGTTACCTGTAATCTTTGTCCAAACATTTCAAACAACTTTCCTAATACAACTTTAGTTTTTTTTTAACGTAAATAATCAATCAAATTTAAGACGGGATAAACTGAGTTCAATACCGGACGAAAACAAAGTGGAGCGTGCTTTCAGGTCACGCTGTCACGTTCTGACCTTTATTTCCGTTGTTTTGTCATTATTTAGTATGGTCAGGGCGTGAGTTGGGGTGGGTAGTCTATGTTTGTTTATGATTTTGGCATTTGTATGTTTCGGCCTAGTATGGTTCTCAATCAGAGGCAGGTGTCATTAGTTGTCTCTGATTGAGAATCATACTTAGGTAGACTGGGTTTCACTTTTTGTTTGTGGGTGATTGTCTATGTTGATTGCTTGTGTCAGCACTGTTCTCATTAGTGTCACGGTCGTTATTTCGTTTATTGTTTTTGTATAGTGAGTTTCAGTGTTCAGTGTTTTCTTTATTAAATATCAAGATGAACACAAACCACGCCGCATTTTGGTCCTCCGATCCTTCTCGCCTCTCCTCTTCACATGAAGATGGAGTTAGACCATGACACACGCACCTCTAACAAACAGTACACTTCATTTGTCAAAGGAAAAACATCAACCAATTTATATAGACTGTAGACATCTAGTGGAAGCGATAGGAACTGCAAGCAACTGACTTAGAATTCTAGATTCCCATTGAATACCCATATAAAAACCCATATAAAAAAAACACATTCCTGGATGGTTTGTCCTCGGGGTTTCGCCTGCCAAATAAGTGCTGTTATACACAAAGACATCATTCAAACAGTTTTAGAAACTTCAGAGTGTTTTCTATCCTAATCTACTATATTATGCATATCCTAGATTCTGGGCATGAGTAGCAGGCAGTTTATTTTGGGCACCTAATTTATCCGGACGTGAAAGTAGTGCCACCTAGCCTTAAGAAGTTTTAATGAACCAATAATTTCCTTCCCTCAGTCAGCCAATGAAAGACCTGGTTGAGTCTCAACAGATGTGACAATAGCATCAAAAAGGTCAAGAGGGTGAGTGAAATCAACCCTCAGAGACATTCAATGAGACATTTCCTGAGATATGCATTTCTCTACTTTACTCTCTACTGTGAAACTGCCATTGTTCCTTCTGGATGTCTGTTCAGCTGTATTTTTTTCTGAAATGATAGTAAGCACATTTGTGGCCATAATATTACAGAATAATGAGCCACCCCAACATGTTGTTGTGTACTGTGGTATAGTAGTATTATCTTCTCTAAAACTTGTCAAAGACCCCAGCCACCCCTGTCATAGACTGTTCTCTCTACTACCACATGGCAAGCTGTACCGGAGTGCCAAGTCTAGGACAGAAATGCTTCTCAACAGTTTTTACCCCCAAGCCATAAGACTCCTGAACAGGTAATCAAATGGCTACCTTGACTATTTGCATTGTGTCCCACCACCCACCAACCCCTCTTTTACGCTACTGCTACTCTCTGTTCATCATATATGCATAGTCACTTTAACCATATCTACATGTACATACAACCTCAAACAGCCTGACTAACCGGTGTCTGTATGTAGCCTCGCTACTTTTATAGCCTCGCTACTGTATACAGCCTCGCTACTCTATATAGCCTCTCTACTGTATATAGCCTCTCTATTGTATATAGCCTGTCTTTTTACTGTTGTTTTATGTCTTTACCTACCTATTGTTCACCTAATACCATTTTTGCACTACTGCCTAGAGCCTGTAAGTAAGCATTTCACCGTAAGGTCTACCTGTTGTATTCAGCGCACGTGACAAATAAACTTTGATTTGATAATGTGGTGTTATGTACTGGGGAATAGTAGTATTAACTGATAATGTGGAGTTGTGTACTGGGGTATTGTAGTATTAATTGATAATGTGGTGATGTGTACTGGGGTATTGTAGTATTAACTGATAATGTGGAGTTGTGTACTGGGGTATTGTAGTATTAACTGATAATGTGGAGTTGTGTACTGGGGTATTGTAGTATTAATTGATAATGTGGTGATGTGTACTGGGGTATTGTAGTATTAACTGATAATGTGGAGTTGTGTACTGGGGTATTGTAGTATTAATTGATAATGTGGTGTTGTGTACTGGGGCATTGTGTTATCCTTGCCAAGCTCCACTGCAACATAATGACTGGCTGGCATTCATTTGGGGGATGTTTTTTACTTCCAGGGTCTCCATCTTTCTTTTGTTCTTCTTTTTGCGAATCTCCATCCCTCCATCTCGTGTCTATTTAACTGGTTCTCTGCAAAGGTCTCCCTGTCAGACTGTGCTGGTCCCCGTCACCACAAACAAAGACGAAGGTGTGCCTCTCTCTCTCTCTCTCTCTCTCTCTCTCTCTCTCTCTCTCTCTCTCTCTCTCTCTCTCTCTCTCTCTCTCTCTCTCTCTCTCTCTCTCTCTCTCCCTCTCTCTCTCTGCCTTACACTACACAACAGCAAGTTTCAATTAATTCCAGTCGTACCATGCTTTATTGAGGTGAATGAAGTGATAATGTAGATTTATACATTTAAAGTAGGACTGTAGAACACAGCAGAAGTGATGTTAGAATGCTGAAATGTCCTCCATTTTGTTGTTATGGGTTTATATTCCAGCCGTCGACCAGGCCCATTCTCTAGACTGTAAATGCAGACATTATGCAAATCACTTCCCTTCCACACAAACAAGCCTGAATCAATCAATGTCAATCTCCTGTCTTCCAGCCAATCAATGTCATTCCCTCGTCAGTGAGCCCAGGCCTAATCGAAACACATTGTTCTTTCAGCTCTGAATGCCAACTCACTAAGGCTGTGGTCTGTAACACTTTCTCAACCCATCTCTAACCTTCAGAAGTCAGGAGAGAAGACAGCAGGAGAGGACAGGGGAGAAGACAGCAGGAGAGGACAGGAGAGAAGACAGCAGGAGAGGACAGGGGAGAAGACAGCAGGAGAGGACAGGGGAGAAGACAGCAGGAGAGGACAGGGATGTGACTGTCCTTTTACGATCACGCATGTTTGGATGGTACTCACTTTTACTGCAGAGTGTCAAAGTTTTAAATGAATGACAAAAACTGTTTGTCTTTCTGTTGGTCTGTTTTGTGTGTCTTTCTGTCTGTCCGTCTGTCTGTATTACTGTCTGATGCCACTAAGTCTCGATGAAAGCTTTGTTATTTGGCTCTGAATGTGGATTTTATAATAAAAGAAACCTCAAGTGCTATCAGTCTAGCCATCGTGTCCAACAACGCATCACCTCCACACTCACAGTGGACGCAAAGACAGAGGAGCACAGAGGGAGGGGGAGAGAGGCAGGGGGAGAAGGAAGCAGGGGAGAAATTGGGGAGCTAGGGAGACAGAGAGAGGGACATCAACTAAGAAAGGGAGGTAGACATAACATGAGATACAGAATGAAAGACAGAAAAAGACAGACAAGAGAGACGCAGACATTGAGAGAGAGACGCAGACATTGAGAGAGAGACGCAGACATTGAGAGAGAGACGCAGACATTGAGAGAGAGAGACGCAGACATTGAGAGAGAGACGCAGACATTGAGAGAGAGAGACGCAGACATTGAGAGAGAGAGACGCAGACATTGAGAGAGAGACGCAGACATTGAGAGAGAGATAAAAGGAGAAAGGGAAAACATTAGAAAAAAAACGAATCAAATCAAATTGGTTTGGTTCATCAGGCAGACCCCCAGTCTTAATGGAGGGGGTTAAGGGGTAGTTTGGTTCATCAGGCTGATCCCCAGTCTTCATGGAGGGGGTTAACGGGTAGTTTGGTTCATCAAGCTGACCCCCAGTCTTCATGGAGGGGGTTAAGGGGTAGTTTGGTTCATCAGGCTGACCCCCAGTCTTCATGGAGGGGGTTAAGGGGTAGTTTGGTTCATCAGGCTGACCCCCAGTCTTCATGGAGGAGGTTAAGGGGTAGTTTGGTTCATCAGGCTGACCCCCAGTCCTAAGGGAGGGGGTTAGGGGGTAGTTTGGTTCATCAGGCTGACCTCCAGTCTTCATGGAGGGGGTTACGGGGTAGTTTTGTTCATCAGGCTGACCCCAGCCTTCATGGAGGGGGTTAAGGGGTAGTTATGTTCATCAGGCTGACCCCAGCCTTCATGGAGGGGGTTACGGGGTAGTTTTGTTCATCAGGCTGACCCCCAGTCTTCATGGAGGGGGTTAGGGGGTAGTTTTGTTCATCAGGCTGACCCCAGTCTTCATGGAGGGGGTTACGGGGTAGTTTTGTTCATCAGGCTGACCCCAGTCTTCATGGAGGGGGTTACGGGGTAGTTTTGTTCATCAGGCTGGCGCCCCAGTCTTCTCTTTAGTGATTGAGGGATGCTGAGGTTTGGCAATGTGAAGATAAGAATTCCAGGTTATCGTAGTGTCTTGTGTTATGTAGATGTATTTCAGAATTAACGTGGAAAGATTCATTGAAGGGTTTAGGTAAACTCTCTGGGAGTTAGGAGTATTTGTAGATGAAAGTGTATATTTGGCTTACATTAATGTTGTAAATAGACAAGATATTGAGTTTCTTTAACAAAGGCGAAGATGGAGCCACGTAATTAGAGGAAGTGGCTACTCTTGCAAATATATTTTGTATGATGAGTAATTTGTGCAGGAAGGAGGCATATGTACTGGCCCAGACAATTGTATAGAGTTAGGAAGCAAGCCTGATGAACCAAGCACACAGCAGCAAGGTAATGTATACGGATTAGAAATAGCAAAGGTCCAACTATGGAACCCTATGCCACACCACAGGATGTTTTGGCCCTGGTAGACGCACAGCCGTTTTCATAAACACATCGTTCTTTATCATAAACATAACTATAGAACCAATTATATGTATAATCATGAAAACTGTAATAATGCAGTTCAGAAAGTAATATTTCATGATCAACCGTGTCGAACGTTTTGGATAAATCTAAAAAGATGCCAGGAGCGTATTCATCGTTGTTAAGGGAAAGGGGGGTACCTAGTCAGCTGCACAACTTAATGCATTCAACAATACCAGTTTGCATAGATTTGGTGAAGATATAAATTACAGGCGCATTAATCAAGGAAGACATTGATTTCAAATGAGGCACCAATCTCATCATGACCTGCTGCTGATATCTTTAAGTTACCAATTACCTCCATCACTTCCATTACCTTCATCACCTCCATTACCTCATCACATCATTTACCTCATCACCTCCATTACCTCCATCACCTCCATTACCTCATCACATCATTTACCTCATCACATCCATTACCTCATCACCTCCATTACCTCCATCACCTCCATTACCTCCATCACCTCCATTACCTCATCACATCATTTACCTCATCACATCCATTACCTCATCACCTCCATTACCTCCATCACCTCCATTACCTTCATCAACTCCATTACCTCATCACATCATTTACCTCATCGCCTCCATTACATCATCACTTCCATTACCTCATCACATCCATTACCTCCATCGCCTACATTACCCAATCGCATCCATTACCTCGAAACATACATTACCTCGATCATCTACATTACCTCCATCACCTCCATTAACGCATCACCTCCATTACCTCTTTGCCTCCATTACCTCATCACTTTCATTCCCTCATCACCCCCATTACCTCATCACCTACATTACCTATTCACCTCCATTACCTCATCACCTCCAATACCTCATCACCTCTATTACCTCATCACCTCCATTACCTCCATCACCTCCATTACCTCATCACCTCCATTACCTCATCACCTCCATTACATCAAATCAAATCAAATGTATTTATATAGCCCTTCATACATCAGCTGATATATCAAAGTGCTGTACAGAAACCCAGCCTAAAACCCCAACAGCAAGAAATGCAGGTGTTGAAACACATTTGCATAGGTCCATAGGTCCTTAGGTCCATAGGTCTATAGGTCTATAGGTCTATAGGTCTATAGGTCCATAGGTCCATAGGTCTATAGGTGCTTAGGTCCATAGGTCCATAGGTCTATAGGTCTATAGGTCTATAGGTCCATAGGTCCATCAGGAGGATCAAACTGAAGCAGGGAAGGGAAATGTGACTTCATGTAATCCAAGGGATTTCCATCAGTTTTCTCAAAAAGCAATGGGGAAATACAGAACTGTAAAATGTGGTGAGTAGACCCCACATCGTCATGATTATAAAAATGCTCCCATTAAACAATAGTGATCATTAATCAACTTCTTAAAAATAACTTCATGGAAAATTACGGAAGTAAAAGTAAAAGTCACCCAGTAAAATACTACTTGAATAAAAGTCGAAAAGTATTTGGTTTTAGTGAGTCCTCCAGACCAGAGGCAGAGGGATGACCAGGGATGTTTTCTGTTTAGTGAGTCCTCCAGACCAGAGGCAGTAGGGATGACCAGGGATGTTTTCTGTTTAGTGAGTCCTCCAGACCAGAGGCAGTAGGGATGACCAGGGATGTTTTCTGTTTAGTGAGTCCTCCAGACCAGAGGCAGTAGGGATGACCAGGGATGTTTTCTGTTTAGTGAGTCCTCCAGACCAGAGGCAGAGGGATGACCAGGGATGTTTTCTGTTTAGTGAGTCCTCCAGACCAGAGGCAGAGGGATGACCAGGGATGTTTTCTGTTTAGTGAGTCCTCCAGACCAGAGGCAGAGGGATGACCAGGGATGTTTTCTGTTTAGTGAGTCCTCCAGACCAGAGGCAGTAGGGATGACCAGGGATGCTTTCTATTTAGTAAGTCTGCCAGATCAGAGGCAGTAGGGATGACCAGGGATGTTTTCTGTTTAGTGAGTCCTCCAGACCAGAGGCAGAGGGATGACCAGGGATGTTTTCTGTTTTGGGAATCCTACAGATCAGAGGCAGTAGGAATGACCAGGGATGTTTTCTTTAGGAATTTATTGAAGGGAAAATAAAAGTTGTCAAAAAAATAAATAGTAAAGTACAGACAACCCCCAAAAATTATTAAGTAGTACTTTAAAGTGTGTTTACACCCCTGATAAAGTACCTGAATTAGCGACATCATTCAAAAAAAAATTTCAAATAATGTCAACAAGGGTCGCAGATGAACTGTGTTGCGTGATCGTACTGAAGGAAGGTAAGGAGTCAGGTAGATCAGAGATGTCAATGTAGCGTCTTTAATAGGCAAGTCCCAAAACGGTACAGGTACAATGTCCATAAACGCCCAAGACAATATAGAACACAGAGTTATTCACGGAAGGAGGAAAACAACGCTCCTTACTATACTAAACACACGGTAGACACGTGAATAAACTGAGGAACAAACCTCCACGAGGAACAAGAAAAATAACCCAAGCGGTGAATATACACACAGAATTTAAAGCAAATGAAAACCAGAATGAACCAAAGACAAAACCAACGGAAAAGGAAAAATGGATGGCTAGTAGGCCGGCAACGCTGACCGCCGAGCACCGCAGAGCACCTCAGAGCACTGCAGAGCACCTCAGAGCACCGCGCACCGCAGAGCACCGCCGAGCACAGCAGAGCACGGCAGAGCACCGCAGACCACCGCAGAGCACCGCCGAGCACCGCAGAGCACCGCAGAGCACCGCCGAGCACCGCAGAGCACCGCCGAGCACCGCAGAGCACCGCCGAGCACCGCAGAGCACCGCAGAGCACGGCCGAGAAGGGCAGAGCACCGCAGAGCACCGCAGAGCACCGCCGAGCACCGCAGAGCACCGCAGAGCACGGCAGAGAACGGCAGAGCACCGCAGAGCACCGCAGAGCACCGCAAAGCACCTTCAGACCACCGCCGAGCACCGCAGAGCACCTCCCGAACAGGGAGAGGAATCACCTTCGGAGGGAGTCGTGACAAGCTGGTCACTCTTATGGGCTTATAAATGAGGGTGAGATGGAATAAGGCAGCTTGTACGCACCTGTGTGTGTGTCTGCTTGTGTCCATAAGTGTGTGTGTCTGCTTGTGTCCATAAGTGTGTGTGTCTGCTTGTGTCCATAAGTGTGTGTGTCTGCTTGTGTCCATAAGTGTGTGTGTGTCTGCTTGTGTCCATAAGTGTGTGTGTCTGCTTGTGTCCATAAGTGTGTGTGTCTGCTTGTGTCCATAAGTGTGTGTGTTCACTCGCTTACATGTGTGTGTGTCTGCTTGTGTCCATAAGTGTCTGTGTCTGCTTGTGTCCATAAGTGTGTGTGTCTGCTTGTGTCCATAAGTGTGTGTGTCTGCTTGTGTCCATAAGTGTGTGTGTCTGCTTGTGTCCATAAGTGTGTGTGTCTGCTTGTGTCCATAAGTGTGTGTGTCTGCTTGTGTCCATAAGTGTGTGTGTCTGCTTGTGTCCATAAGTGTGTGTGTCTGCTTGTGTCCATAAGTGTGTGTGTCTGCTTGTGTCCATAAGTGTGTGTGTCTGCTTGTGTCCATAAGTGTGTGTGTCTGCTTGTGTCCATAAGTATGTGTGTCTTCCAGGCCCAAAAGCGTTTCTTATTGAAGCTGTTGTACCAGTTGTTAGGAGGAATATATAATCCGTCACACAGCCTATCCACCAGTGTAAAATAGACTGTTTGACAGAGGGGCTCAGAGTAAAGTGTTGCCTATTTCCCTGCAGTTAACTCCCTCTCCACACGTTATTGCTGCGATCTGTCAGGATAACAGCACACACTCACACACACATTCTCACAGACGGACAGACACACACACACGCGCACACACACATGATAGCCGCCGTTTCCTAGAATGAGGTAATAAACCAGAGTGAGGTCAAAGGTCATGCTGAAACAATAACTGCAGCAGTTGGCCAATATGGGGTATGTCTGGAGAAACACAAGGCTGTGATTTATCAACTGTAGAGTTCCCACACAAATACACACACACACACACACACACAGAGAGAGTGAGAAACACACACAAAGAGACTTCCTAGCTTTGTGATTTCTCAGCTGATACAGAATGCCTCGTTCTGTTACTTTACTCCCTATTCGTCATCATTCTCATTTTACTCTCTTCTCTTCATCTGTCTATCATTTCTCCTACACATGTCACATTCTCCCTTTCCCATTACTCTTGCTATCCTTCTCTTCATTTCTCTACATCCTCACATATCTTTCTGTTTCCCCCTCATCCTCATCTTCTTTCTCTCTCTATCTGCCATGTTCCTGTGCTGCACCTGGCTGTGCCCACATTCCCCGGGCCCACACTCCCATCACCATGGTTCCCCTCTCAACCTCTCCGACAGCCTCACATTAATCATCCCTCTGACTTCTCTCTCTCTCTCTCTCTCTCTCTCTCTCTCTCTCTCTCTCTCTCTCTCTCTCTCTCTCTCTCTCTCTCTCTCTCTCTCTGTCTCTCTCTTTCTTTCTCTCTCTCTCTCTCTCTCTCTCTCTCTCTCTCTCTCTCTCTCTCTCTCTCTCTCTCTCTCTCTCTCTCTCTCTCTCTCTCTCTCTCTCTCCGTCCCCCCCACTCTGAGAGAAAAGTCCTTACAAAGAACCTGCCATCGTCATCAACATTTATCTTTCTATTCCCTTTCCTCTCCTGTCCTCTTTTCTCCCAAATCCCTCACTCCTCCCTCCCTCCCTCCCTCCCTCCCTCCCCCTCGCTCCCTCCCCCTCGCTCCCTCCCTCGCTCCCTCGCTACCTCCTTCGCTCCCTCGCACCCTCCCTCCCTCGCTCGCTCCCTCCCTCGCTCCTTCCCTTCCTCGCTCCCTTCCTCCCTCCCTCCCTCGCTCCCTTCCTCCCTCCCTCGCTCCCTTCCTCCCTCCTTCCCTCCCTCCCTCCCTGGCTCCCTCCCTCCCTCGCTCCCTCGCTCCCTCCCTCCCCCGCTCCCTCCCTCCCTCCCTCGCTCCCTCTATGTAACATTTGCGTGGTGACATTTCTGTGCAGAATATGTGAGTGACATGCTGCTGTTAGGTTCTAAATAGCAGAGTAAGAAATTGACG
Source organism: Oncorhynchus gorbuscha (assembly GCF_021184085.1). NCBI lineage: Eukaryota > Metazoa > Chordata > Actinopteri > Salmoniformes > Salmonidae > Oncorhynchus > Oncorhynchus gorbuscha. The sequence goes on along the minus strand of NC_060185.1, from coordinate 13,503,893 downwards.
GACAAGATGAAAGCTCCAACCATTTTTATTCACCCATTGGGGTCAATACAGCTGCATAAGACAAAAATACATTTTCACACAAGCACTGATATTTAAACCTTTCTCCTATGCTGAGTCTCCTCCTACACCTCTAAACAGCCAATGCATCTCTGTTGCTAGACAGAACCTTAGTGATATCTCTTCCTCCTAACTTTATCAGACCTGACCTCTGCCCCAAAGTGCTCACTCCTCCCCAACTCACGGCTGTTATGTTGACTGGAACCAGACTGTGTCTTTTCTACTCCCATAGGATCCCTGATGGCTCACAAAACCTATCCAGACAGGATGTAAACGTTATACACTACCCTCTCTCCCTCACTGACATGAATAAGTATTCATTTCAGAACCCAACATTGTCTTTACAGGTTGATGTTCAACCAGATCTCACAGTCTCATGTCAGAATTGAATGTCAGAAATGCCAAATTTCAAGTTTATTCTGAATTGTTAAGGTTAGGGTTAAGTTTAGGCATTGACTTTGAATGGTTTGGGATAGGCTTAGCACTTAGCACTTACTGTTGTCCCTAGTGGTTTCCATGTCATCTCCCGACTAACTCAGACATCGATGGAACGCTGACTTGTAGCACGGGTGTCCTGCCTGTTATGTTTGTGGTTAGTTACCTTTAACTGCAGTTTCTGTGTCCATAAGTGTCTTTACTGTTACACACTCACTTAACACCCAGACCCTCTCGTTCATTCAGACTGAATAATCCTCCCTCACTCCACTCACTTATTTGCCCACTTCTCCTCCCCTCCCCTTCCCTCTCCTTTCCACACTTCTCCCCCCTCTTCTTTCTTCTTCTCCCCTTCCCTCTCCTTTCCTCACTTCTCTCCTCCTCTTCTTTCTTCTTCTCCCCTTCCCTCTCCTTTCCTCACTTCTCTCCTCCTCTTCTTTCTTCTTCTCCCCTTCCCTCTCCTTTCCTCACTTCTCTCCTCCTCTTCTTTCTTCTCCTCCCCTTCCCTCTCCTTTCCTCACTTCTCTCCTCTTCTTCTTTCTTCTTCTCCCGTTCCCTCTCCTTTCCTCACTTCTCCCCCTCTTCTTTCTTCTTCTCCCCTTCCCTCTCCTTTCCTCACTTCTCCCCCCTTCTTTCTTCTCCTCCCCTTCCCTCTCCTTTCCTCACTTCTCTCCCCCTCTTCTTTCTTCTTCTCCCCTTCCCTCTCCTTTCCTCACTTCTCTCCCCCGCCTCTTTCTTCTCCTCCCCTTCCCTCTCCTTTCCTCACTTCTCTCCCCCTCTTCTTTTTTTTCTTCTCCCCTTCCCTCTCCTTTCCTCACTTCTCCCCGTCTTCTTTCTTCTCCTCCCCTTCCCTCTCCTTTCCTCACTTCTCCCCCCTCTTCTTTCTTCTTCTCCCCTCTCCTCTCCTCTCTTCAATTCTCTTTTCCCCTCCTTTCTTTACTCACTTATCCTCCCCTCTTCGTTCTAGTCCTCTCCTCCCCTCTCCTCTCCTCTCCTCTCCTCTCCTCTACTCTCCTCTACTCTACTCTACTCTACTCTACTCTACTCTCCTCTCCTCTCCCCCTCTCCTCTCCTCTACTCTCCTCTCCTCTACTCTACTCTCCTCTCCTCTCCTCCC
>NC_060185.1:13482284-13497284 GCF_021184085.1 Oncorhynchus gorbuscha | reverse complement strand
CCGTGGTGCTACCCTACAGATTGCTGTTGAGGCTACTGTAGACCTTCATCATGAAACAGTGTGTTTTAATCAATTATTTGGTGACGTGAATATATTTAGAATAGTTCAATATTAAATGGATATTCAATTTAATTATTTCAGAAATTCACCTAGGAGGATGGTCCTCCCCTTCCTCCTCTGAAGAGCCTCAACTCGTGTGAGTGAGTGAGTGAGTGAGTGAGTGAGTGAGTGAGTGAGTGAGTGAGTGAGTGAGTGAGTGAGTGGGTGAGTGAGTGAGTGAGTGAGTGAGTGAGTGAGTGAGCGAGTGAGCGAGAGAGAGAGAGAGAGAGAGAGAGAGAGAGAGAGAGAGAGAGAGAGAGAGAGAGAGAGAGAGAGAGAGAGAGAGGAAATTAAATTAACAGGGCGAGGGTAGGGAGAGAGGTATAGAAGAGATGTATAGAGAAGGAGGGCGGGGTGGGGAGAGAGGGATAGAGAAGGAGGGCGGGGTGGGGAGAGAGGGATAGAGAAGGAGGGCGGGGTGGGGAGAGAGGGATAGAGAAGGAGGGCGGGGTGGGGAGAGAGGGATAGAGAAAGGGTGAATGAGAAATAGAGAGAGAAGGAGAAAAGCAGAGGCAGTGGATGGAGAGAAACAAAATGGAGAAATTATGAAAAAGAGAGAGATTCACCCCTCGGAGCAATTACTGCAGGTTCTTTGTGGGTAGAGTTGGAATCTTCTCAGCCATGTGCCCTCCCCAATCTCATTAAAATCAGGGAGAGGATCAGATGACTACACACAGACACAGCACACACGCCCGGTCCACTAAGGGCTTGCTCCCAGAAACACACTCTGCTTTGTGTATGTGAATGTGTCCTCTCCTCTTCTCTCCTCTCCTCTCCTCTCCTCTCCTCTCCTCTCCTCTCCTCTCCTCTCCTCTCCTCTCCTCCTCTCCTCTCCTCTCCTCTCTCTCCTCTCCTCTCCTCTCCTCCTCTCTCTCTCTTCTCTTCTCTTCTCTTCTCTTCTCTCCTCTCCTCTCCTCTCTTCTCTTCTCTTCTCTTCTCTTCTCTCTCTCCTCTCCTCTCCTCTCCTCTCCTCTCCTCTCCTCTCCTCTCTCTCTCCTCTCCCTCTCTCCTCTCCTCTCCTCTCCTCTCCTCTCCTCTCCTCTCCTCTCCTCTCTCTCTCTCTGCTCTCCTCTCCTCTCCTCTCCTCTCCTCTTCTCTCTCTGCTCTGCTCTCCTCTCCTCTCCTCTCCTCTTCTCTTCTCCTCTCGCTCCCTGGAGATGTTAAGCAGTGCTAGAAACAGATCTAAAGAGGAATTAGCTAATAACATTAGGTCACACTTCACATGTTTAGTCCAGATAGATGGTCATACTATCAACAAACTGTTGATAAGCAGCTACTTGACAAGGTTGCACATAGAATAAGGGTTAATGTTAGGGTTAGGAAAAGGGTTAAGGTTAGTAGATAGTTAGTTTAAATGTGACAGATATTCTATAGATACTCTTTACAGCAACTACAGCTGCACTATCCAAATAAAGTGTTAGATAACATCACATAACCAGTCATTTGTAACACACACTTGCTGTGCCTATATTCACTGACCTACAAACAAAAACAGTGTTATGAAGATTGTATATACTTGTGTATGGCAATAATCAGATCTGCAAAGCTAAGTCTCTCGGTGATGGAGCTGTTCACTGCAATCATGTATTTCTTAAATCAGATGAAGTGCAATACCTGTTTAGTTTCTTCCTTATTACACTATTAATGATGGAAGACCTGGCCTGAGATCAGTACCCACACAGATAAACAGTGGCTTGAGAAAGTATTCACCCCCCTTGGCATTTTTCTTATTTTGTTGCCTGACAACCTGGATTTAAAATTGATTTCGGGGGGGGTTTGTATCATTTGATTTGCACAACATGCCTACCACTTTGAAGATGCTAAATATTGTTTTACCGTAAAACAAACAAGAAATAAGACAAAATAACACAAAACTTGAGCGTGAATAACTATTCACCCCCCCCCCAAGTCAATCATTTGTAGATCCACCTTTTTCAGAAATTGCAGCTGCAAGTCTCTTAGGGTATGTCTCTATAAGCTTGGCACATCTAGCCACTGGGATTTTTGCTCATTCTTCAAGGCAAAAATGCTCCAGCTCTTTCAAGTTGGATGGGTTCCGCTGGTGTACAGCTATTTTTTATTTTATTTTACCTTTATATTTGGTCGGTCAGGAGATTTTTATTTTACCTTTATTTAACCAGGCAAGTCAGTTAAGAACAAATTCTAATTTTCAATGACGGCCTCAGAACAGTGGGTTAACTGCCTGTTCAGGGGCAGAACGACAGATTTTGTACCTTGTCAGCTTGGGGATTTGAACTTGCAACCTTTCGGTTACAAGTCCAATGCTCTAACCACTCTAACCCTGCCGCCCCAATCTTTATGTCATACCACAGATTCTCAGTTGGGTGGAGGTCTGGGCTTTGACTAGGCCATTCCAAGACATTTAAATGTTTCCCCTTAATTTGATTGCTTTTGTGATTTTCGTGACCAAGCTTCCTGATGCTAAGTGTTTATTTTCTGGTCCTGAAAAATAGCCCGTTTACTTTGGGAAAGTTATTTTTCCAAAAAATTTAAACAATGACCCTTAGATTCAACAAGTTAACCATTTACCTTTGATGATCTTCGGATGGTTTCACTCACAAGACTCCCAGTTACACAGCAAATGTTCCTTTTGTTCCATAAAGATTGTTTTTATACCCAAAAAGCGACGTTTGTTTGTCGCGTTATGTTTAGAAATCCACAGGAAAGAGTGGTCACCACAACGCAGACATATATTCCAAATAATATCCATAATGTCCACAAAAACATGTCAAATGTTTTTTATAATCAATCCTCAGGTTGTTTTTAAAATATATATTTGATAATATATCAACCGAGTGTGTAGCCTTTTCCATTACAACGAGAGGAACAATGGCGGGAGGAACAATGGCGGCTTTACTCAATTGCACACAAACTCACTCTGAGAGCCCCCACCTATCCACGTACGCAATGTGATCCTTCATGCTCATTTTTCGAAATAAAAGCCTGAAACTATGTCTAAAAACTTTTGACATCTTAGGGAAGCCGTAGAAAAAGGAATCTGGTTGATATCCCTTGAAATGGAGGCTAGACATGCATAGGAACAGAAGGGTGTGAAAATAAGAGGCACTTCCTGATTGGATTTTCCTCAGGGTTTCGCCTGCAATATCAGTTCTGTTATACTCACAGACAATATTTTGACCGTTTTGGAAACTTGAGAGTGTTTTCCATCATTATCTGTCAATTATATGCATATTCTAGCATCTGGTCCTGAGAAATAGGCCGTTTACTTTGGGAAAGTTTTTTCCAAAAATAAAAATAGTGCCCCCAATAGCTTATTTCTGGTCTCTCTTCTGTACAGCCCGGCTCTGTGGAGTATACGGCTTAAAGTGGTCCTATGGACAGATACTCCAATCTCCGCTGTGGACCTTACCAGCACCTTCAGGGTAATCTTTGGTCTCTTTGTTGCCTCTCTGATCAATGCCCTCCTTGCCTGGTCTGTGAGTTTTGGTGGGGGGGCCCTCTCTTGGCAGGTTTGTTGTGGTGCCATATTCTTTCAATTTTTTACAATGGATTTAATGGTGCTCCGTAGGATGGTCAAAGTTTCTGATATTTTTTTAGAACCCAACCCTGATCTGTACTTCTCCATAAATTGGCCCCTGACCTGTTTGGAAAGCTCCTTGGTTTCCATAGCGCCGCTTGCTTGGTGGTGCCCCTTGCTTAGTGGTGTTGCAGACCCGGGGGCTTTTCAGATCAGGATAAATATATTGAGATCATGTGACAGATCATGTGACACTTAGATTGCACACAGGATAACTTTATTTAACTAATTATGTGACTTCTGAGGGTATTTGGTTGCACCAGATCTTATTGAGGGGATTCATAGCAAAGGGGGCGAATATATATACAAAGGGGGTGAATACATCTTCAAAGGGGGTGAATACATATACAAAGGGGTGAATACATCTTCAACAAAGGGGGTGAATATATATACAAAGGGGGTGAATATATATGCAAAGGGGGTGAATATATATACAAAGGGGGTGAATACATCTTCAAAGGGGTGAATATATATACAAAGGGGGTGAATATATATACAAAGGGGTGAATACATCTTCAAAGGGGTGAATATATATACAAAGGGGGTGAATATATATACAAAGGGGTGAATACATCTTCAAAGGGGTGAATATATATGCAAAAGGGGTGAATATATATACAAAGGGGTGAATATATCTTCAAAGGGGGTGAATATATATACAAAGGGGTGAATATATATACAAAGGGGGTGAATATATATACAAAGGGGTGAATATATATACAAAGGGGTGAATATATATACAAAGGGGGTGAATATATATACAAAGGGGTGAATATATATACAAAGGGGGTGAATATATATGCAAAGGGGGTGAATATATATACAAAGGGGGTGAATATATATACAAAGGGGGTGAATATATATGCAAAGGGGTGAATATATATACAAAGGGGGTGAATATATATACAAAGGGGGTGAATATATATGCAAAGGGGGTGAATATATATACAAAGGGGGTGAATATATATACAAAGGGGTGAATATATATGCAAAGGGGGTGAATATATATACAAAGGGGGTGAATATATATACAAAGGGGGTGAATATATATACAAAGGGGGTGAATATATATACAAAGGGGGTGAATATATATATACACACACCACTTTTCCTTTTGTCTAATTTTTATACGTTATTTATAAAGTTATTTTTAAAGTTATTTTTCATTTCTCTTCAACAATTTTGACTATTTTATGTATGTCCATTACATAAAATCCAAATAAAAATCGATTTAAATTCCAGGTTGTAATGCAACAAAATAGGAAAAACGCTAAGGGGGATGAATACTTTCGCAAGGCACTGTGCACACACAGATATACACACACAGATATACACACACAGATATACACACACAGATATACACACACAGATATACACACACAGATATACACACACAGATATACACACACAGATATACACACACAGATATACACACACAGATATACACACACAGATATACACACACAGATATACACACACAGATATATACACACTGATATGATATACACACACAGATATACACACAGATATACACACACAGATATACACACACAGATATACACACACAGATATACACACACAGATATACACACACAGATATACACACACAGATATACACACACAGATATACACACACAGATATACACACACAGATATACACACACAGATATACACACACAGATATACACACACAGATATACACACACAGATATACACACACAGATATACACACACTGATATACACACACAGATATACACACTCAGATATACACACACAGATATACACACACAGGTATACACACACAGATATACACACACACAGATATACACACACACAGATATACACACAGATATACACACAGATATACACACAGATATACACACAGATATACACAGATATATACACACACAGATATATACACACACACATTAACACAACACATGCCACACACACACAAACACATACACACTCACCTACACGTACTAGCATAATGCTCCATATCGTTATTGTCTGTAGCCTATTTTTCAGGTTGTAAAGCGATTAGTTAAAAGCTGTTTCCCTGCGTCTTTTCCTGTCGTTTGGGGTTCTGTGATGAAGCATCATCATGAAGGGACATGAATCATCAACTTTGTCAAATTAGCCTCACCACGTCACACATATATCATGCAAAACCCACCCAATACCGTATGTAGTAGTAGTGTGTGTGTGTGTGTGTGTGTGTGTGTGTGTGTGTGTGTGTGTGTGTGTGTGTGTGTGTGTGTGTGTGTGTGTGTGTGTGTGTGTGTGTGTGTGTGTGTGTGTGTGTGTGTGTGTGTGTGTGTGTGTGTGTGTGTGTGTGTGTGTGTGTGTGTGTGTGTGTGTGTGTGAGCACTTGCATGTAAGTGTGTAGGGGTGTGTGTGTGTGAGTGAGTGTGTGCATGTGCGAGTGAGTGAGTGTGAGTGACTGGTTTGCCAGTTAAGTGTAATAAAGCACTGGACTAAAGTAATGTGATGAGATTAATGACCTGGCCAACCATGAATACAGCAGAGCTCCTCCCCACCTCTCTCTCTCTCTCTCTCTCTCTCTCTCTCTCTCTCTCTCTCTCTCTCTCTCTCTCTCTCTCTCTCTCTCTCTCTCTCTCTCTTTCTCTCTCTCTCTCTCTCTGTGTGTATGGGGAGTTAGGCTGTGAGGTAATGTGAGGAGACAGATGATTTATCTTACTCAGGTGAGAGCGAGGTAGGAGAGTGGGAGGAAAGGGAGAGAAGAGGATATGGGACAAGAAGGGCAGGATTGATGAGGTGTCTACACTGAGTAGAAGGAGGAGAGACGGAGAGGAGAGACAGAGAGAGGAGAGACAGAGAGAGTAGAGACAGAGAGAGGAGAGACAGAGAGATGAGAGACAGAGAGAGTAGAGACAGAGAGAGGAGAGACAGAGAGAGGAGAGACAGAGAGAGTAGAGACAGAGAGAGGAGAGACAGAGAGAGGAGAGACAGAGAGAAGAGAGACAGAGAGAGGAGAGACAGAGATAAGAGAGACAGAGAGAGGAGAGACAGAGAGAGAGGAGAGACAGGGAGAGGAGAGACAGAGAGAGGAGAGACAGAGAGAGGAGAGACAGAGAGAGGAGAGACAGAGAGAGTAGAGACAGAGAGAGGAGAGACAGAGAGAGGAGAGACAGAGATAAGAGAGACAGAGAGAAGAGAGACAGAGAGAGGAGAGAAAAGAGAGGAGAGACAGAGAGAGTGGAGCAAAGAGAGGAGAGACAGAGAGACGAGAGACAGAGAGAGTAGAGCAGAGAGGAGTGACAGAGAGAGGAGAGACAGAGAGAGGAGAGACAGAGAGAGAAGAGCAGAGAGAGGAGTGAGAGAGAGGAGAGACAGAAAGAGTAGTGACAGAGAGAGGAGTGACAGAGAGAGAAGAGCAGAGAGAACAGTGACAGAGAGAGGAGAGACAGAGAGAGTAGAACAGAGAGGAGTGACAGAGAGAGGAGAGACAGTGATAGGAGTGGGGCAAGTATTGAGGAATCACAAGGGTAGACAGGGGGAGCTGGAGGTTAGAGTGGGATGGGAATTCAACAGGCAGAAAAGGAGGGAAGTGAGGTTTTAACTCCTGTCTAGAAACAGAAACTGATTAACAATAATTGATTTTTGCCTTGCCCCTCATCCCTGTATCTCCTCTTCTACTCTTTCCCCCTTCTTTCAACCTTGTCCTCTCTCTGTCCTCTCAACCCCCTGTATCTTCTCTCACCCTATTTCCTCTCTCCTTGTCCTCCCCTCAACCCCCTCAACCCCCTGTAATTTCTCTCTCCGTCTTTTTTCTCTCTTTGTCTACTCCTCAACCCCCTGTATCTTCCCTCTCCATCTGTCCTCTCTCTGTCCTCCCCTAAACCGCCTGTATCTCCACTCTCTCTCTGTTTTCTCTCTGTCCTCCCCTCAACCCCCGGTATCTTCTCTCTCCATCTGTCCTCTCTCTCTGTCCTCCCCTCAACCACCGGTATCTTCTCTCTCCATCTGTCCTCTCTCTGTCTTCCCCTCAACCCCCGGTATCTTCTTTCTCCATCTGTCCTCTCTCTCTGTCCTCTCCTTAACCCCCTGTATCTCCACTCTTTCTCTGTCCTCTCTATGTCCTCCCCTTAACCTCCATGTATCTCCACTCTCTCCATCTGTCATCTCTATGTCCTCCCCTCAACCCCCTGTATCTTCTCTCTCCATCTGTCATCTCTATGTCCTCCCCTCAACCCCCTGTATCTTCTCTCACCATCTGTCCTCTATTTCTGTCCTCCCCTCAACCCCCGGTATCTTCTCTCTCCATCTGTCCTCTCTCTCTGTCTTCCCCTCAACCCCCGGTATCTTCTCTCTCCATCTGTCCTCTCTCTATGTCCTCCCCTCAACCCCTTGAATCTTCTCTCTCCATCTGTCATCTCTATGTCCTCCCCTCAACCCCCTGTATCTTCTCTCTCCATCTGTCATCTCTATCTCTATGTCCTCCCCTCAACCCCCTGTATCTTCTCTCACCATCTGTCCTCTATTTCTGTCCTCCCCTCCCCATCTCTCCTCCATCTGTTTTTCTGTCCTCCCCTCAACCCCCGGTATCTTCTCTCTCCATCTGTCCTCTCTCTCTGTCTTCCCCTCAACCCCCGGTATCTTCTCTCTCCATCTGTCCTCTCTCTATGTCCTCCCCTCAACCCCCTGTATCTTCTCTCTCCATCTGTCCTCTCTTTCTGTCCTCCCCTCAACCCCCTGTATCTTCTCTCTCCATCTGTAATCTCTATGTCCTCCCCTCAACCCCTGTATCTTCTCTCACCATCTGTCCCATTTCTGTCCTCCCCTCAACCCCCTGTATCTTCTCTCTCCATCTGTTTTCTCTCTGTCCTCCCCTCAACCCCCGGTATCTTCTCTCTCCATCTGTCCTCTCTCTGTCTTCCCCTCAACCCCCGGTATCTTCTCTCTCCATCTGTCCTCTCTCTATGTCCTCCCCTCAACCCCCTGTATCTTCTCTCTCCATCTGTCCTCTCTCTATGTCCTCCCCTCAACCCCCTGTATCTTCTCTCTCCATCTGTAATCTCTATGTCCTCCCCTCAACCCCCTGTATCTTCTCTCACCATCTGTCCTCTATTTCTATCCTCCCCTCAACCCCCTGTATCTTCTCTCTCCAACTGTCCTCTCTATGCCCTCCCCTCAACCCCCTGTATCTTCTCTCACCATCTGTCCTCTATTTCTATCCTCCCCTCAACCCTCTGTATCTTCTCTCTCCAACTGTCCTCTCTATGCCCTCCCCTCAACCCCCGGTATCTTCTCTCTCCATCTGTCCTCTCTCTCTGTCTTCCCCTCAACCCCGGTATCATCTCTCTCCATCTGTCATCTCTATGTCCCCCCCTCAACCCCCTGTATCTTCTCTCTCCATCTGTCATCTCTATCTCTATCTCCTCCCCTCAACCCCCTGTATCTTCTCTCACCATCTGTCCTCTATTTCTGTCCTCCCCTCAACCCCCTGTATCTTCTCTCTCCATCTGTCCTCTCTATGTCCTCCCCTCAACCCCCTGTATCTTCTCTCTCCATCTGTTTTCTCTCTGTCCTCCCCTCAACCCCGGTATCTTCTCTCTCCATCTGTCCTCTCTCTGTCTTCCCCTCAACCCCCGGTATCTTCTCTCTCCATCTGTCCTCTCTCTATGTCCTCCCCTCAACCCCTGTATCTTCTCTCTTCATCTGTCATCTCTATGTCCTCCCCTCAACCCCCTGTATCTTCTCTCACCATCTGTCCTCTATTTATATCCTCCCCTCAACCCCCTGATTCTTCTCTCTCCATCTGTCCTCTCTATGTCCTCCCCTCAACCCCCTGTATCTTCTCTCTCCATCTGTCCTCTCTATGTCCTCCCCTCAACCCCCTGTATCTTCTCTCACCATCTGTCCTCTCTATGTCCTCTCCTCAACCCCCTGTATCTTCTCTCTCCATCTGTCCTCTCTATGTCCCCCTCTTAACCCCCTGTATCTCCACTCTCTTTCTGTCCTCTCAATGTCCTCTCCTCAACTCCCTGTATCTCCACTGTCTCTCTGTTTTCTCTCTGTCCTCCCCTCAACTCCCTGTATCTCTTCTCTCTGTCTGTTTTCTTTCTGTCCTCCCCTCGACTCCCTGTATCTCTTCTCCCTGTCTATTTTCTCTCTGTCATACTCTCTCTTTCCCCTCCCTTCCTTTCCCCACTTCCTCCCTCTTTCGACACCCTCATACTCTCTCTCTCTCTCTTTATTGATTGGAGGTCTCCAGTAGAGTCTCTTGCTGTGCCTCCTCGACCAGCCGGAACACCACAGCCAAACTCCTTTCACCCCTGACAGACAGTTCTACACACGTACACACAGACACACAGACACACACACATGCACCCTACACCCAGCAGGTGAGAAGATATTGGCCTTGCGCAACCAACCGTCCCCCTTCTTCCCTCTCATCTCTCTGCTCCCCCACCTCGTCCAATACCGTCCTCCTGGGCATCCTCCTGGGCCATCCTCCTGGGCCGTCCTCCTGGCCATCCTCCAAACACGTCTTCTCAGAGACAAATAAAAACAAACTGGAATTACAATTTAATAAGCCCTGCACTAGATCATATTATTGACTATATCTCAGATAATTTAGCTACATGGCTGTTTAATTTCAAACATTTGTGAGTGTAATCACAAAGTCTGAAAATCATCTGAAATGTATTAAAAAATACGATAATATTCCATATCAAATAATTTCTGGGTATCAATTAAGAATCTCACTGTGATTGTTGTCAGTTAAAATTGTCACATAGAAACAAAAATAGCTGTTAGCAAAGAGCAATTTCTCAAGCAACAATTTTGCTACGACTGTCTGGGAGTGGTCTGCCTAGAGAGGAGAAAACTGAAAACCAGCTGTTATTGGCAGAGAGATTGGAACTCTCTTTCTTATTGGTCTATTAACTCATTTATCGCCTGGTGATGTCACCAGGCAGGTCAAAACCCCATCCCACTGAAACAGGCTGACATTTCAGGATGTATTTTCAAACAGCTCTTAAACTAAAAGGGCGTTATCATCATTTTTACAATTTCACAATATTATTCCAACCTCATAGTGTGGAAATATATACAAAACAAAGGAAATTACGTATTTGACTGCAATTAGCCTGTAATAGTCCAACAAGCTTCAGCAGAACTAACGGCACAATGGGGCTTTAAAAGAGTTCATTTGATTAATAAATCACCAGAAGCTCTTATATCCAAGTTAAAACAAACTACCTAAAGTAGTTTTCTTTTTTTATTGACTTGTGTAGAGTATTGGATCTCCAGTATTCTGCTAATTTGATTCCACTTCTTTGACAGAGCATGTAATTGATTCAGGGGAGCAGAATTGCCCCTATTTAGCTGGTAAGCTCCTTGGCAGTGGTTAGGATAAACAGAGAGCTAGCAATAGAAACTAATCACCCTGCGTCTGCAGGAACAAAACACACACACCCAACGTTGGAGTGGAAGAAATGAGGGCATAAACTCCGCTATTTCCACATCTGATTACAATTACAATCATACATCATACGTCCCAATACAGACTAGCCAGACACAGGTAGCAGACCTTGATAGAAGACAATTCTCAGTCAAATTCTCAGTGTGTGTGTGTGTGTGTGTGTGTGTGTGTGTGTGTGTGTGTGTGTGTGTGTGTGTGTGTGTGTGTGTGTGTGTGTGTGTGTGTGTGTGTGTGTGTGTGTGTGTGTGTGTGTGTGTGTGTGTGTGTGTGTGTGTGTGTGTGTGTGTGTGTGTGTGTGTGTGTGTGTTGCGTGCGACCATGTACTGCCAGGTGACCCCTGTGATACAAGTCAGTATTCAGCATCCATCCATGTCTGAGTACATCAGGAGATCACGTGGAAAGCGGCCAAACAGTGAGCGCTTTTACCTTCAAGTAGGTTTCGGTTTAGTTAGAAATAGATATTTTTCTCTGGTGATATTAAGAGAGAAAAATAATTACAGCTTCAATCAAAGGTTTGGGGAACACTGAACAAGAAGCTGATTATCATCTCCCAGATAGAGACAAGTCAACACGTTTACGCAATCTCTCCTGTTTCCCCTGATGCCAAGGCACTTTATCATTCTATTAGAAACTGATAGGAGATGGAAGCGTGATGTGTGTGTGTGTGTGTGTGTGTGTGTGTGTGTGTGTGTGTGTGTGTGTGTGTGTGTGTGTGTGTGTGTGTGTGTGTGTGTGTGTGTGTGTGTGTGTGTGTGTGTGTGTGTGTGTGTGTGTGTGTGTGTGTGTGTGTGTGCGTGTGTGCGTGTGCGTGTGCGTGTGCGTGTGCGTGTGCGTGTGTGTGCGTGTGCGTGTGTTATACAAGGCTGTAGTATGTTTCTTCCTACTATACGTGTTCATTTCTTAAACAGGCTTATTATTATTTATAGTTCTGGAAGAGGAAAAATACCAATTATTTCCTTCCGTACAGAAACAATTGAGTGTGACAATGGAAGGCTCCAACGAGAAGACAGGAGAGGGCTCTTTAGGGAAATCCAGACCAATTTAGGCAGGCTGTTAAACACAATGCATACACACACTGCACACACACACACATAGACAATAGCATACAAACATGTATCATCAACTATACATTAGATAGTTGAACCTCCCTCTCTACATGATTTGACCTATGACCTAACATATCACATTTTAATTAAAGAAGACAACCAACAACAATGAGAAGAATGCAAAAACCCAAGAAAGAAATTGAGAAGACCTATCCAGATATCAGCTAAATGTAATTGTCACGACTTCCGCCGAGGTTGGCTCTCCTGCCCGTTCAGGCGGTGCTCGGCGGTCGTCGTCACCGTCCTATTAGCCACTACCGATCCCTTTTCGTGTATCTGTTGGTTTTGTCTGATTGTTTTCACCTGTGTGTTAGTTAATTAGTATCTGTATATAATGTAGGTTGTCCCTCCCTTGTTTTGTGCGGGATTGTTTGTTTTTGTCATTTCGTTTTGTTCTGTCGGTGTTTTTGTGTTTATTTATTCTCCGGTTTATCTGTTATCCTGTTTTGGATATTTTCACCCTGTTTGTATTTTGGGTTGTCCGTATTTATTTTTGTTCACCGGAGAATAAACTACTATTCACTATTTGCTCTCTGCGCCTGATTCCACCCACCTTGACTAGACGTGACAGTAATTGAAGAATCCATAGAATCTAACCACTTCTGGGAAAAAAGGAAAACACTAAACAAACAACAACACAAAGAGTTATCAATGCAAAATGGAGATGTCTGGAAAAAACACTTTTCCAACCTTTCGGCCCTTTAACATATAACCAAGACAAGAAACGTATACATTATTATTTACAAAACCTAGAACCCATTGGATTCTCCAATTACATTGAATGAAGTACAGGACAAAATACAAACCCTCAAACCCAAAAAGGCATCTCGTGTTGATGGTATCCTAAACTAAATGATAAAATATAGAGACCACAAATTCAAATTGGCTATTGGCTCTGGCATCTTCCCCAATATTTTGAACCAAGGGCTGATCACCCCAATCCACGAAAGTGGAGACAAATTTGACCCCAATAACTACAGTGGAATATGCGTCAGCAGCAATCTTGGAAAAATCCTCTGCAGTATCATCAACAGCATCATCCAACATTTCCTCAGTGAAAACAAGGTCCTGAGCAAATGTAAAATTAGCTTCTTACCAAAATACCGTGTGACAGACCAGGTATACACACCAGGTATACACACACACAAAAATACAAAAGCAAAGTCTTCTCATGGTTTGTTTATTTAAAAAATGCTTTTGACTCAATATACACATTTATGGAAAGTGGTGTCCGGGGAAGGCATATAACATTATAAAATCAATGTACACAAACACAAGTGTGCAGTTAAAATTGGAAATAAAACACACACATATATTTCCTCAGTGCTGTGGGGTGAGACAGGGATGCAGCTTGTGCCCCAACCTCTTCAACATATGTGACTAATTTTCAGGAAGCTAGGCGTATGTCGTGCGTCACTACTTCACAGGAGAACTGTCTGGAACCTGTGAACTGTCATGTGCCTTAATAACAAACTTGTATGCCATCTGTAAATATGAATACAATTGTTAAATTACAAGCCTAGTTGGTTTAGCCATTGAAAAAGTTGGGTAACCTTCCACTACCCATGATTGGCTGAGATAATGAATGGGCTGGACATGCCGAGAGATGACTTTGGTTTGGTCTGCCATATAGCACGCTTCTGTCTATTTGAACTGGTCAGTATGTGTAGGTAATAGTGTCTTGCGCAGCTATTAAAATATTCTGGAGGACCGAGTTTTGAAATCAGTGGAATTAGTGTTTGATCACTAAATAGATGGAGAAAAACCTATTTCTCTGGACTACATCTTCAAACTAATGGCATCTGTGACAGGGAGAGGTGTCCATTCATGATGTATGATGGGTAAGATCGTTTAGCTAGCTACCTGTATGATCTTATTATTCATATCTCAGAGCCATTTGCTTGGCTAATTATGGAATAAAGTTAGCTAGCTAACATTTAAGCTGGTTGCAGGGTAGTAACGTCATTGGGATTACAGTTCATTGTTTGCCTAGATAGCTAGCTACATGTCTTTACAAAGACTCCAATATGCAAGTAACCATTTCAATAGAATGTCACTGTGACAACTGTTGATAGACGTAGCTGGTAAATTTGCTCTGGCTATCTACTCCGATTTCAGAGCACTTTCATCTGAGTATGCAGAAGAACTGACAAATTTACGACTGCTCAACACCCGATGAATATAGCCGGTGTCAATAAACATGTCGTAAAAATGTAAATTGTTGCCAGCAGCACAGTTGCTGTCACCAACGCTCTGGATAACGCTCCGGACAACGCTCTGGTTGGGGCAAAATCTTAAGAGGGTGTGAAAAATACTAAATGGGTCTAGACAAGGAAGAGCTCTCCAGTAGGTAGCAAAACATTCAAAGGCCATTTTCTCAAAAGGTGACAAGTTTATCAACTTTTATAGCATTACTTTCCCATTGTTCCTCAAATGCACTATATGATACAACTGCAATGTATGATATATCATTATGTAGCTCTGTGTCTCTGCTTTTATCCAATGTAAAAAACAGAAATTAAAATGTTAAACCAACATTTCAAATGTTGCTACATAATGTATTAGAGTCTAGCTAGCTACATTTTCAGTTATGACATGTTTCTAATTTTCAAGTTAAAGTATACTGTTAGCTACCTAGCTAGCTAACATTATGTGTATAATCCTATATTAATATAATTTGTATGTCAATGACATTTGCATTGCTAGTTACAGCCTAATGTTAGCTAGTGAGCATTGAACCTGGTTGGTTAGCTACCTGCAGATCTATGCAGGGTAGTAACATTAT
>NC_060185.1:13462284-13474784 GCF_021184085.1 Oncorhynchus gorbuscha | reverse complement strand
GTCTCTCTCTCTTTATCTTTGTCTCTCTCTCTCTCTTTCTCTTTGTCTCTCTCTCTTTCTCCTTGTCTCTCTCTCTTTCTCCTTGTCTCTCTCTCTTTCTCTTTGTCTCTCTCTCTCTTTCTCTTTGTCTCTCTCTCTCTTTTTTTCTCTTATTCTCTCTCTCTTTCTCTTTCTCTTTGTCTCTCTCGCTCTCTCTTTTTTTCTCTTTGTCTCTCTCTCTCTTTCTCTTTGTCTCTCTCTCTCTCTTTTTCTCTTTGTCTCTCTCTTTCTCTTTCTCTTTGTCTCTCTCTCTCTCTCTCTTTGTCTCTCTCTCTCTCTCTCTCTCGCTCCTTGTCTCTCTCTCTTTCTCTTATTCTCTCTCTTTCTCTTTCTCTTTGTCTATCTCGCTCTTTCTCTTTGTCTCTATCCCTCTCTCTCTCTCTCTCTCTCTCTTTCTCTGTCTCTCTCTTTCTCTCTTTGTCTCTTTGTCTCTCTCTCTTTATCTTTGTCTCTCTCTCTTTCTCTTTGTCTCTCTCTCTCTTTCTCTTTGTCTCTCTCTCTTTCTCTTTGTCTCTCTCTCTCTTTCTCTTTGTCTCTCTCTCTTTGTTTCTCTTATTCTCTCTCTCTTTCTCTTTCTCTTTGTCTCTCTCTCTCTCTTTTTTTTCTCTTTGTCTCTCTTTGTCTCTCTTTGTCTCTCTTTGTCTCTCTTTGTCTCTCTCTCTCTCTCTCTCTCTCTCTCTCTCTCTCTCTCTCATATTATGATGTAATCTCCTCTCACCTCCTTCCCACCTCTGACTCTTCTCATCCCTTTCTCCCACATGCCCGTGTCTCTCCCTCATTTCTCTTCATCACTGAAACCTAATAGAAAAGATTCAAATACAGCATTTGGTTCCCCAGGCCTGTTAATATGCAAGTCAATCAGATGGAGGGGGTGTGTTCATGCCTGTGTGTGAGCATTTGTAAACGTGTGTGTGTGGACTGTATGTGTAGCTGAATACAATAACGTCAGTGTATGTGTACCATCAGTTCATGTCAGGTTTAAGGGTCAGAGTGGGTCTGGCTTTCCTTCCCTCCCTCCCTCCCTCCCTCATTCCCTCCCTCCCTCCCTCCTTCCTTTTTCCCCCTCTTCCTTCCTTCCCTCCCTCCCCTCCTCCTTCCTTCCTCTCATCCTTCCCTCCTCTCCTCATTCCCTCTCCTCCTTTTCTACTCTCCTCCTTCCCTTCCCTCTCCTCCTTCCCTTCCCTCCTCTCCTCCTCCTTCCTTCTCACCTATCTCCCTCCCCTACTCTTTCCCTCACTATCTCCTTCCCTCCTCACTATCTCCTTCCCTCCTCTCTTCCGTCTTTCCACTCCATTTCCCTCCCGTCCTCCTTCCCTGCCCTTCTCCTTCCCTCCTATCCTCCTTCCCTCCTTTCCTCTTTTCTCCTATCTTATCTACCTCCTCTCCTCTTCTTCTATTTTCCTCTATACTTCTCTATTGTCTCTCCTTCCTTCCTTCCTTCCTTCCTTCCTTCCTTCCTTCCTTCCTTCCTTCCTTCCTTCCTTCCTTCCTTCCTTCCTTCCTTCCTTCCTTCCTTCCTTCCTTCCTTCCTTCCTTGCTTCCTTCCTTCCTTCCTTCCTTCATTCCTTTATTCCTTCCTTCCTTCCTATTGACACGTCCATGTGTCTCTATGGCAGTTTGCTGTGTTGTGTTCCAGAGCTGCCAGCATGTGGCTCTGACAGCCAATAATGATCTCAGACATAATAGTGGTGATCGGGACACGGGGAGTTATGATAGCCAGCCCACACACTCACTAACACAGTGTCAACAGACTGAGAAGGCTTCAGCTTTAGCCTTAAAGCTGTCCATCTGTCTTTCTGTCTGTGCTGAGCTTACATCGTGGTCATGAAAGGTTGATTACTACTGTAGTTAGAGTCTAGTGTCACTTTGTGTCTGACTGGATCTATTAACACTAAAGATTGTTCATGGGACTAGGTGAATGACCAGCAACCCTTATCGAGGTCACAAACACGTTTTTTGCTAGTGTTAACCAACTGATTAAATAATTCACATGAACTTTGTTTTTCAGTTCATTCACTCAAAACACAATCAAGAACATTTTGAAAGGGATTCTGGTTATATTTCTTTATGCATGATGGATGATTTGTTAGAGGCAGAGAGACACAGAGATATGTTTGTTGTTGTGATGGACAGATGTTCGAGGGAGATTAACACAGAGAAATGATGGTTGTTGCGAAGTACATATGTTAGCAGGAGAGAGATTGAGAAATCAAGATTGTTGTGTAGGACATATATTAGAGGCTGACAGGGAAATTATGGTTGTTGTGAAACACAGATGTTAAAAGGAAGAGAGTCAGAGAAATGATGGTTGTTGTGAAACACAGATGTTAAAAGGAAGAGAGTCAGAGAAATGATGGTTGTTGTGAAACACAGATGTTAGATGTATTTTATATTTTATTAGGATACTCATTAGCTGTTGAGAAAGCATTAGCTACTCTTCCTGGTTTCAACGCAAAAAAAACAATACATAATACAAAATCTCTTAAGGATCAGCCCCTTTTTTTTGTTCTTGGTTAAAATGACATACCCAAATCGAACTGCCTGTGGCTCAGGCCCTGAAGCAAGGATATGCATATTCTTGGTACCATTTGAAAGGAAACACTTTGAAGTTTATGGAAATGTGAAATGAATGTAATAGAATATAACACAATAGATCTGGTAAAAGATCATACGAAGATCTTTGAAATGCAAGAAAAGGGCCATAATGTATTATTCCAGCCCAGGTGCAATTAAAACATTTGGCCACTAGATGGTGTATATGCAAAGTTTTAGACTGATCCAATGACCCATTGCATTTCTGATAATTTTTTATTTCAAGACTGCCCAAATGTGCCTAATTTGTTTATTAATAACTTTTCATGTTCAAAACTGTTTACTCTCCTCAAACAATAGCAGGGTATTATTTCACTGTAAAAGCTGTTGTAATTTGGACAGTGCAGTTAGATTAACAATAATTTAAGATTTCTGCCCATATCAGATATGTCTATGTCCTGGGAAATATTCTTGTTACTTACAACCTCATGCTAATCGTATTAGCCTACGTTAGCTCAACCATCCCGTCGAAGGGACACCAATCCCAAAGAATTAATAGACAAGAACAGCTCAAGAACAGAACTACATATATTTTAAAATGACACACATAGCCGACATATCAATACATACACACAAACTATCTAGGTCTCATAAGGGAGAGGAGTTGCTTTATCTGATTTTTTAAAACCAGGTTTACTGTTCATTTGAGCAACATGAGATGGAAGGCAGTTCCATACAATAATGGCTCAATATAATACTGTACACTTTCTTGAATTTGTTCTGGAGGGGAAAGTATGTGTGTCAGAGCTATGTGTGTAGTTGACTATGCAAACAATTTGGAATGTTCAACATATTCACATTTCTTATTAAAATAAGAAGTGATGCTGTCAGTCTCTCCTCAACTCTTAGTCAAGAAAGACTGGCAGCATAGTATTTATATCAGCTCTCTGATTACAATGTAGAGCAAGATGTGCCCCTCTGGGCTAGCTGCAGCTTCACTGGGTCTTATTTGCAGCACTTGACCACGTGACTGGGCAATAATCAATATTAGACAAAACTAGAGCCTGCAGAGCTTGCTTTTTTTACCTCTATCCCGTCTTTACAACCATTGAACCTACGGTATATGTTTTGACCGTGATAGTTTGCAATTTAAGGTAACACCAAGTAATTTAGTTTCCACAACAGTCACACCACGCCATCCATTACCAGATTCAGCTTAGGTCTAGAGCTTGGTACCATACAATACTCTTAGACTGCAACTCCTTGTTGAGGGTTTCAGTGACTTTCTTAGCTTTGGTTGCTGACACGTATATGGTTGAATCATCAGCATACATAGACACACATGCTTGTTTAATGCCAGTGGCAGGTCATTGGTGAAAATAGAAAAGAGTAGAGAGCCTAGATAGCTGCCCTGGGGTACACCACACCCTACATGTTTGATATTAGAGAACCTTCTATTAAAGAAAACCCTCTGAGTTATATTAGATAGAAAGCTCTTAATCCACGATATGGCAGCAGTTTGATAGGTCTGCTGTTAGAATCCGTAAAGACCATTTTGCCACTCTTGGGTAGTGGAATTACTTTGGCTTCTCTCCAGGCCTGAGGACAAAGACTTTCCTCTTGGCTCAGATTAAAGATATGACAGATATGACAAGCAATAGAATCAGCTACCATCCTCAATGCCAGGAGGTTTGTCATTATTGACCGATAACAATAATGTTTCCACCTCTCCCACACTAACTTTACGAAATTCAAAATTACAACGATTTTCTTTCATTATTAGTTGTTTTATGCATAAATGCGATGGCTCACTGTTCGATGTTGGCATTTCCTGCCTACTTTTGCCCACTTTGCCAATGAAGTAATCATTAAAATAATTGGCAACATCAAATGGTTTTGTGATGAATAAGCCATCTGATTCTATGAAAGATGGAGTTTAATTTGTCTTTCTGCCCATAATTTCATTTAAAGTGCAATGCTTTTTTTCCATCATTCTTTATTTCATTGGTCTTGGCTTCATAATACAGTTTATTCTTCTTTTAATTGAGTTCAGTCACATCATTTCTCAATGTGCAGTAAGTCAGCCAGTCAGATGTGCAGCCAGTCAGCCAGTCAGATGTGCAGTAAGTCAGCCAGTCAGATGTGCAGCCAGTCAGCCAGTCAGATGTGCAGTCAGTCAGCCAGTCAGATGTGCAGCCAGACTTATTTAGCCACTCCTGTTGCCCCATCTCTTTCAGACGTACAGTTTTTAAATTCCTCACCAATCCACAGAGCCTCAACAGTTCTAACAGTCAATTTGCTAACAGGTGCATGTTTATCAATAATTGGAAGAAGCAATTTCATAAATTCATCAAGTGCAGCGTCTGGATGCTCCTTATTAATCATATCAGACCAGCGTCTGGATGCTCCTTATTAATCATATCAGACCAGCGTCTGGATGCTCCTTATTAATCACATCAGACCAGCGTCTGGATGCTCCTTATTAATCACATCAGACCAAGAAACATTTGTAACATCATCCACATGAGTCAATTTGAAACTTGACATTGGGAGCAACTTAAAAAAATGTCTAATTATGCGGTGAGACTGTGACAGCTTCTTGTTCATAAAGATGGTGATTTGTCTCTGAGTGACAAAGCATGTTCTCAGTGATCTACGGCAAAGGAGAAACCGGAGATTGGTGTCCCAACTGCCGTGCCCCAGCCTGCTGAGACATTCCCGACACACATATACCGACTGAGTTATCAACTAAACTCAACAAAGTACTTTACACCCACTGTAGACTAAAAACAATATATCCCGTCATTATCAGTGCTTCACCTTCACCCCTTACACTCTCTGTCACCCAACCCCCATTCTAATGATGTTATGTAATATATAATAATAATATAATAATATAATATAATAATATAAAGGATGGGGTGAGGCAATGCCGTCAGCTGTCTATTTCTTCACCCTTACACTGCATTACCTCACACCATCCATTATACTATGATTATCACTCCATCATATATACTGCATAACCTCACCCCATTTGTTGTACTGCATAACCTCACCCCATTCGTTGTACTGCATAACCTCACCCCATTCGTTGTACTGCATAACCTCAACCCATTCGTTGTACTGCATAACCTCACCCCATTCGTTGTACTGCATAACCTCACCCCATCCTTTATACTGCATTACCTCACCCTATTCTAAACACTGCATAGCCTCACCCCAACCTTTAGACTGCATTACCTCACCCCATCATTTAGACTGCATTACCTCACCCTATCCTGTATACGGCATTGCCTCACCCCATCCTTATACTGCATTACCTCACCCCATCATTTATACTGCATTACCTCACCCTATTCTATACACTGCATAGCCTCACCCCAACCTTTAGACTGCATTACCTCACCCTATCGTGTATACTGCATTACCTCACCATATATTTTATACTGCATATAAATGCCGTCCCTGGAAGGGGTGCGTCACCTGAGTGGGTTGATTCACTAATGTGGTCAATCTGTCTGGGTTGGCGTCCCCCTTTGGGATGTGCCATGGCGGAGATCTTTGTGGGCTATACTCAGCCTTGTCTCAGGATAGTAAGTTGGTGGTTGAAGATATCCCTCTAGTGGTGTGGGGGCTGTGCTTTGGCAAAGTGGGTGGGGTTATATCCTTCCTGTTTGGCCCTGTTCGGGGGTGTCCTCGGATGGGGCCACAGTGTCTCCTGACCCCTCCTGTCTCAGCCTCCAGTATTCATGCTGCAGTATTTTATGTGTCGGGGGCTAGGGTCAGTTTGTTATATCTGGAGTACTTCTCCTGTCCTATTCGGTGTCCTGTGTGAATCTAAGTGTGCGTTCTCTAATTCTCTCCTTCTCTCTTTCTTTCTCTCTCTCGGAGGACCTGAGCCCTAGGACCGTGCCCCAGGACTACCTGACATGATGACTCCTTGCTGTCCCCAGTCCACCTGACCGTGCTGCTGCTCCAGTTTCAACTGTTCTGCCTTATTATTATTTGACCATGCTGATCATTTATGAACATTTGAACATCTTGGCCATGTTCTGTTATAATCTCCACCCGGCACAGCCAGAAGAGGACTGGCCACACCACATAGCCTGGTTCCTCTCTAGGTTTCTTCCTAGGTTTTGGCCTTTCTAGGGAGTTTTTCTTAGGCACCGTGCTTCTACACCTGCATTGCTTGCTGTTTGGGGTTTTAGGCTGGGTTTCTGTACAGCACTTTGAGATATCAGCTGATGTACGAAGGGCTATATAAATACATTTGATTTGATTTTGATTTACTGCATTACCTCACCCTATCATTTATACTGCATTACCTCACCATATCATCTATCCCGCATTACCTCACCCCATCCTTTATACTGCATTACATCACCCAATCATTTATACTGCATTACCTCACCCTATTCTTTATACGATACATATCACCCCATAATTTATACTGCATTACTACACCCCATCATTTATACTGCATTACCTCACCCCATATTTTACACTGCATTACCTCACCGTATCATTTATAATGCATTACCTCACCCCATATTTTACACTGCATTACCTCACCGTATCATTTATACTGCATTACCTCACCCCATAATTTACACTGCATTACCTCACCGTATCATTTATACTGCATTACCTCACTGTATCATTTATACTGCATTACCTCACCCCATAATTTACACTGCATTACCTCACTCCATAATTTACACTGCATTACCTCAACATATCATGTATACTGCGTTACATCACCCCATCATGTATACTGCATTACCTCACTTTATCATTTATTCTGCATTACCTCACTCTATCCTGTATACTGCATTACATCACACAATCATTTATACTGCATTACATCACACAATCATTTATACTGCAGTACATCACACAATCATTTATACTGCATTACATCACACAATCATTTATACTGCATTACCTCACCCTATCCTTTCTACTGCATTACATCACCATATCCTTTATACAGAATTACATCACCTTATCATGTATGCTGCATTACCTCACCATATAATTTATTTTGCATTACCTCACCCTATCCTTTATACTGCATTACCATATTTTATAATATGCATATCCCCACAAACATCCCTTTCCTCAACCTCACTTCCTCATGTAAGTACAGTGCCTTCAGAAAGTATTCAGACCCCTTGACTTTTTCCACATTTTGTTAGTTTACAGCCTTACTCTAAAATGGATTTAAAAGTTTTTTCCTCCTCATCGATCTACACAGAATACCCCATACTGACAAGGCAAAAACAGTTTTTTTGAAATGTTCGCTCATTTATAAGAAATTTTTAAAATTAAATATTGCATTTACATAAGTTTTCAGACCCTTTAATCACTACTTTGTTGATACACCTTTGGCAGCAATTACAGCCTCGAGTCTTCTTGGGTATGACGCTACAAGCTTGGCACACCTGTATTTGGGGAGTTTCTCCCATTCTTCTCTGCAGATCCTCTCAAGCTCTGTCAGGTTGGATAAGGAGCATTGCCGTGCAGCTATTTTCCGGTTTCTCCAGAGATGTTTGATCCGGTTCACGTCCGGGCTCCGGCTGGGCCATTGACGGACATTTAAAGACCAAGTCCGGGCTCTTTCTGGAACATTCACTCATCCAACCTCTTATTCCTCCTCCTCCTCCTCCTCCTCCTCCTCCTCCTCCTCCTCCTCCTCCTCCTCCTCCTCCTCCTCCTCCTCCTCCTCCTCCTCCTCATCTTCCTCTTCCTCTTCTTCCTCCTCCTCTTCCTCCTCCTCATCATCCTCCTCCTCCTCATCTTCCTCTTCCTCCTCATCTTCCTCCTCCTCATCTTCCACTTCTTCCTCCTCTTCCTCCTCATCTTCCTCTTCCTCTCCTTCCTCCTCCTCCTCCTCTTCTTCCTCTTCCTCCTCATCATCTTCCTCCTCTTCCTCCTCATCTTCCTCTTCCTCTTCTTCCTCCTCCTCCTCTTCCTCATCATATTCCTCTTACTTTTCTTCCTCCTCTTCCTCCTCATCTTCCTCTTCTTCCTCATCTTCCTCTTCTTCCTCCTCCTCCTCCTCCTCTAGCTCCCCGTGGACCTCTATTGACTGAAGCCCCATAATCCGTGCTATGATTTCTGTGCCATAGGCTGCAGTTAGAGGTGCTTACAATGGCCGACTGGAGTCAAAGAGTCATTCTTCTGGCTGCAGGTCATTTACTCTGAGGAGCGGCCTTGGATCCATTCTATCTTCATGCCTTTTCTATTCTGTCTGACAGATTGGCGATGATTGGAGGAAGATACAAAACAAGAAGAGTAGCTATTTCTTCACTTTATTTTGTTATCCGATCATATCCAAAGGTGAGGAGACACATCCATCCACCCACCGTCAAATCCTGTGTATCAACTACTTACTCAAATCCAATCGAATCCAATGCTTCTTTTATAGTGAACACAATCGTCATGAATGAATTAAGAGAAAAGATTCATATACGTAGCTGAAATATGAGGTCTATAATGGTCAAGATTGTGCAGTGTTCACACCCACAGGAGGATGTTTGATATCTGCCTGTTTAGTGGTCAGTTGTGTTTTCCCCATGCTCTCATCCTCTTTCCCTACCTTTTCAACCTCTCCTCTCCACACTCATTCCACTGGAGATTATCTCCCATGTTCCCATTCTCTGGGCTTCATCCATGAGCAGAGCGCTGGATATGAGTTAATCAGGGAATGCCCATGACCGGAGGGCTGGATATGAGTTAATCAGGGAATGCCCATGACCGGAGCGCTGGATATGAGTTAATCAGGGAATGCCCATGACCGGAGCGCTGGATATGAGTTAATCAGGGAATGCCCATGACCGGAGCGCTGGATATGAGTTAATCAGGGAATGCCCATGATCGGAGCGCTGGATATGAGTTAATCAGGGAATGCCCATGACTGGATATGAGGGTTAATCAGGGAATGCCCATGACCGGACCGGGCGCTGGATATGAGTTAATCAGGGAATGCCCTGGAGTTAATCAGGGAATGCCCATGACCGGAGCGCTGGATATGAGTTAATCAGGGAAATCATCAGGGAATGCCCATGACCGGAGCGCTGATATGGTTAATGCCCATGACCTGGATATGAGTTAATCAGGGAATGCCCATGACCGAGGCTGGATATGAGGGAGGGCTGGATATGAGTTAATCAGGGAATGCCCATGACCGGAGGGCTGGATATGAGTTAATCAGGGAAATGACCGGAGGGTTAATGGATGCCCATGACCGGAGCTGGATATGAGTTAATCAGGGAATGCCCATGACCGGAGGGCTGGATATGAGTTAATCAGGGAATGCCCATGACCGGAGGGCTGGATATGAGTTAATCAGGGAATGCCCATGACCGGAGGGCTGGATATGAGTTAATCAGGGAATGCCCATGACCGGAGGGCTGGATATGAGTTAATCAGGGAATGCCCATGACCGGAGGGCTGGATATGAGTTAATCAGGGAATGCCCATGAGCGGTGGATAATCCGAGTGGAGCTTTGGGAAAGCTGTCAGGAGTCAGTGATGTGCTGTTACAGGCTTGTCAGAGAACGACTTTAAAACCCTCTGTCGCACACAGTCACACAAACGCACATATTTACACACACACACACAAATCAAATGTTATTGGTCACGGTTAGCAGATGTTAATGCGAGTGTAGCAAAATGCTTGTGCTTCTAGTTCCGACCGTGCAGTAATATCTAACAAGTAATGTAAACCTAACAATTTCACAACAACTACATTATACACACACAAGTGTAAAGGAATGAATAAGAATATGTACATATAAATATATGGATGAGCGATGGCCGAACGGCATAGGCAAGATGCAGTAGATGGTATAGAGTACAGTATATACATATGAGATGAGTAATGTAGGGTATGTAAACATTATATAAAGTGGCATTGTTTAAAGTGACAAGTGACATATTTATTACATCCAATTTTTAATTGTTAAAGTGGCTAGAGATTTGAGTGAGTATGTTGGCAGCAACCACTCACTGTTAGTGGTGGCTGTTTAACCTCTTCAGTCTACCCTCTACTTTTTCGAACATTCTGTTAAAAATCGCGCAACATTTCAGCGCCCTGCTACTCATGCCAGAAATATAGTATATGCATATGATTAGTATGTGTGGATAGAAAACACTTAGACGTTTATAAAACTGGTTAAATCACGGCTGTGACTTTTACAGAACGTGCGTTTCATTGAAAAGTGCAGGAAAATCTGATCACTGAAAGTGGAAAAATATATCCATCCGCCGCTTCAACCCATTGTTATGGGCGAAAGACATTAAATATGGCTGAGGTTGCAGTACCTACAGCTTCCACATGATGTCAACAGTCTTGTCATTTGCCTAGGATTTGTTTCTTGGTCAAACGAACAAGAGACAGCCCATTTCTTCCGGTCTCCGACCGGATATTTTGATTGAGAAATACACGGACAGTATTTCAAGACGGACCCCTATAGAAAACACTTCGTCTCGTGATTAATTTGATTGCTTATTAACGTTTACTAATACCTAAAGTTGCATTACAAAAGTATTTCGAAGTGTTTTGTGAAAGTTTATCATCGACTTTTTTAATTAAAAAAAAATGACGTTACGTTATAAGACGCTATTTTTTTCATTTATCACACAGTCTTCATAGATCGATATCTAGGCTATGTATGGACCGATTTAATCGAAAAAAAGACCCAATAGTGATTATGGGACATCTAGGAGTGCCAACAAAGAAGATGGTCAAAGGTAATGAATGTTTTATATTTTATTTGTGCGGTTTGTGTAGCGCCGACTATGCTAATTATTTTGTTTACGTCCCCTGCGGGTCTTTTGGGGTGTTACATGCTATCAGATAATAGCTTCTCATGCTTTCGCCGAAAAGCATTTTAAAAATCTGACTTGTTGCCTGGATTCACGAGTGTAGCTTTAATTCAATAACCTGCGTGTGTATTTTAATGAACGTTTGAGTTTTAACTAATACTATTAGCATTTAGCGTATTGCATTTGCATTTCCAGAGCTCTAGATGGGACGCCTGCGTGCCAGGTAGGAGCAAGTTTAACAGTCTGATGGCCTTGAGATAGAAGCTGTTTTTCAGTCTCTGTCCCAGCTTTGATGCACCTGTACTGGCCTCGCCTTCTGGATGATAGCGGGATGAACAGGCAGTGGCTCGGGTGGTTGATGTCCTTGATGATCTTTTTGGCCTTCCTGTGACATCGGGTGGTGTAGGTGTCCAGGAGGGAAGGTAGTTTGCCACCGGTGATGCGTTGTACAGACCTCACTACCCTCTGGAGCTCCTTACGGTTGTGGGCGGAGCAGTTGCCGTACCAGGCTGTGATACAGCCCGAAAGGATGCTCTCGATTGTGCATCTGTAAAAGTTTGTGAGTGTTTTCAGTGACAAGCAAAATTTCTTCAGCCTCCAGAGGATTAAAGAGGCGCTGTTGCGCCTTCTTCACCACGCTGTCTGTGTGGGTGGACCATTTCAGTTTATCCGTGATGTGTACGCCAAGAAACTTAAAACTTTCCAACTTCTCCACTACTGTCCTGTCGATGTGGATAGCGGGGTGTTCCCTCTGCTGTTTCCTGAAGTCCATGATCATCTCCTTTGTTTTGTTGACGTTGAGTGTGAGGTTATTTTCCTGACACCACACTCCGAGCGCCCTCACCTCCTCCCTGTAGGCCGTCTCATCATTGTTGGTAATCAAGCATGCCACTGTAGTGTCGTCTGCAAACTTGATGATTGAGTTGGAGGCGTGCATGGCCACGCAGTCATGGGTGAACAGGGAGTACAGGAGAGGACTGAGAACGCACCTTTGTGGGGCCCCAGTGTTGAGGATCAGCAGGGTGGAGGACCCAGTTGCACAGGGCGGGGTCAAGACCCATGGTCTCAAGCTTAATGACGAGTTTGAAGGGTAATAT
>NC_060185.1:13397284-13459784 GCF_021184085.1 Oncorhynchus gorbuscha | reverse complement strand
TATTTAGTTCAGTTCATTCTGTTTGTGCCTTTGTGAGGTGTAGTTCGTTTTGACTCTACTAAGCCTTTTCCTAGCTCGTTTGTGTGAACCAGTTATAGCCTTCAGTCCTTAGTTTTGATTCACCTGCCTGTTTTCCTACCTGTGTATGACCATTGCCTGCCTGTGACCACGATTCCTGCCTTCTGAGAAATAAACACCCGCCACGCTCTGCGTGTGAATCTACACCTCTTTCTCCCTGACTATTCCGGGGGCTCCGGGCAGCCGAGCGGAAATGGAGGAAAACTCGCCTCCCTGCAGACCTGGCATCCTTTCACTCCCTCCTCTCTACATTTTCCTCCTCTGTCTCTGCTGCTAAAGCCACTTTCTACCACGCTAAATTCCAAGCATCTGCCTCTAACCCTAGGAAGCTCTTTGCCACCTTCTCCTCCCTCCTGAATCCCCCCCCCCTCCTCCCTCTCTGCAGATGACTTCGTCAACCATTTTGAAAAGAAGGTCGACGACATCCGATCCTCGTTTGCTAAGTCAAACGACACCGCTGGTTCAGCACACACTGCCCTGCCCTGTGCTCTGACCTCTTTCTCCCCTCTCTCTCCAGATGAAATCTCACATCTTGTGACGGCCGACCGCCCAACAACCTGCCCGCTTGACCCTATCCCCTCCTCTCTTCTCCAGACCATTTCCGGAGACCTTCTCCCTTACCTCACCTCGCTCATCAACTCATCCCTGACCGCTGGCTACGTCCCTTCCGTCTTCAAGAGAGCGAGAGTTGCACCCCTTCTGAAAAAACCTACACTCGATCCCTCCGATGTCAACAACTACAGACCAGTATCCCTTCTTTCTTTTCTCTCCAAAACTCTTGAACGTGCCGTCCTTGGCCAGCTCTCCCGCTATCTCTCTCAGAATGACCTTCTTGATCCAAATCAGTCAGGTTTCAAGATTAGTCATTCAACTGAGACTGCTCTTCTCTGTATCACGGAGGCGCTCCGCACTGCTAAAGCTAACTCTCTCTCCTCTGCTCTCATCCTTCTAGACCTATCGGCTGCCTTCGATACTGTGAACCATCAGAACCTCCTCTCCCCCCTCTCCGAGTTGGGCATCTCCAGCGCGGCCCACGCTTGGATTGCGTCCTACCTGACAGGTCGCTCCTACCAGGTGGCGTGGCGAGAATCTGTCTCCTCACCACGCGCTCTCACCACTGGTGTCCCCCAGGGCTCTGTTCTAGGCCCTCTCCTATTCTCGCTATACACCAAGTCACTTGGCTCTGTCATAACATGGTCTCTCCTATCATTGCTATGCAGACGACACACAATGAATCTTCTCCTTTCCCCCTTCTGATGACCAGGTGGCGAATCGCATCTCTGCATGTCTGGCAGACATATCAGTGTGGATGATGGATCACCACCTCAAGCTGAACCTTGGCAAGACGGAGCTGCTCTTCCTCCCGGGGAAGGACTGCCCGTTCCATGATCTCGCCATCACGGTTGACAACTCCATTGTGTCCTCCTCCCAGAGCGCTAAGAACCTTGGCGTGATCCTGAACAACACCCTGTCGTTCTCAACTAACATCAAGGCGGTGGCCCGTTACTGTAGGTTCATGCTCTACAACATCCGCAGAGTACGACCCTGCCTCACACAGGAAGCGGCGCAGGTCCTAATCCAGGCACTTGTCATCTCCCGTCTGGATTACTGCAACTCGCTGTTGGCTGGGCTCCCTGCCTGTGCCATTAAACCCCTACAACTCATCCAGAACGCCGCAGCCCGTCTGGTGTTCAACCTTCCCAAGTTCTCTCACGTCACCCCGCCCCTCCGCTCTCTCCACTGGCTTCCAGTTGAAGCTCGCATCTGCTACAAGACCATGGTGCTTGCCTACGGAGCTGTGAGGGGAACGGCACCTCAGTACCTCCAGGCTCTGATCAGGCCCTACACCCAAACAAGGGCACTGCATTCATCCACCTCTGGCCTGCTCGCCTCCCTACCACTGAGGAAGTACAGTTCCCGCTCAGCCCAGTCAAAACTGTTCGCTGCTCTGGTCCCCCAATGGTGGAACAAACTCCCTCACGACGCCAGGACAGCGGAGTCAATCACCACCTTCCGGAGACACCTGAAACCCCACCTCTTTAAGGAATACCTAGGATAGGATAAAGTAATCCTTCTCACCCCCCCCTTAAAAGATTTAGATGCACTATTGTAAAGTGGCTGTTCCACTGGGTGTCATAAGGTGAATGCACCAATTTGTAAGTCGCTCTGGATAAGAGCGTCTGCTAAATGACTTAAATGTAAATGTAATGTAAATGTATTCACTACAGATAGGGGGCGGATGGTTAATGGGGGATAGGTATGTGGGTAGGTAGGGATGGTGACAGGGATGTAGGTGGTAGTGGGTGAAGGTGGTTAGTGGTTGAGACAATATGAAAGGCAGAGGATGAAGATGGGTTAGGTGGGATGGCGTGATCCCTATGCATCATTTGAGTGAGTGACAAGCCAGGCGAGGAGAGGAGACACAGAGCAAGGTTAACCCTACTGCAGTACTATGACAGAGGTTAGGGTCAGAGGTCATGCTGGGAGTAGACGTGGGGATGGATAGCTGCACAGAGCCCAGGTTAACCCTACTGCAGTACTATGACAGAGGTTAGGGTCAGAGGTCATGCTGGGAGTAGACGTGGGGTAGCTTAGCTGGGGATGGATAGCTGCACAGATCCAGGTTAACCCTACTGCAGTACTATGACAGAGGTTAGGGTCAGAGGTCATGCTGGGAGTAGACGTGGGGATGGATAGCTGCACAGAGCCCAGGTTAACCCTACGGCAGGTGGAGTGGCTACAGACTGTACTTACCTTCAGAATGTGTAGTGCAGTGGTGTTTATATAGAGCATACTGGAGAATGGACTTGTTACCGAGCATGATACAAAGTAGACAGATTGCATTAGATCATGGAGGCTAGACATTTAGATGGCAACGTGCAGTGTGAACTGACAGGCTGCGTTGTAGATGTTGTGTCTCTGTAGATGATGTGGTATAAACTGAGACAGGCTACTAATGCATGTTAGATCACGTTGCAGGCTGTGGCTGTGTGGATGTGTGGCAGTCGGTTGGTTGGTCCAACCTGGACTCAGCAGTAGACGTAACATAGTAAAATGTAAATCCAAGACACTCCAATTAGTATGATATGTTATGTTTCTTATGGTATGCATTAATTTGTGAATTTCCATCATTAATTTAGTATGATATGTTACGAATTGCAATACATATGAATTAATATATGTTATGAATTCCAATTTCTTTCGGCTAACGTTAACAAGGCTAGGGTTATTAGTTAACAAGACTAGGGTTATTAGTTAACAAGGCTAGGGTTATTAGTTAACAAGACTAGGGTTATTAGTTAACAAGGCTAGGGTTATTAGTTAACAAGGCTAGGGTTATTAGTTAACAAGGCTAGGGTTATTAGTTAACAAGGCTAGGGTTATTAGTTAACAAGGCTAGGGTTATTAGTTAACAAAACTAGGGTTATTAGTTAACAAGGCTAGGGTTATTAGTTAACAAGGCTAGGGTTATTAGTTAACAAGGCTAGGGTTATTAGTTAACAAGGCTAGGGTTATTAGTTAACAAGGCTAGGGTTATTAGTTAACAAGGCTAGGGTTATTAGTTAACAAGGGTTATTAGTTAACAAGACTAGGGTTATTAGTTAACAAGGCTAGGGTTATTAGTTAACAAGGCTAGGGTTATTAGTTAACAAGGCTAGGGTTATTAGTTAGGGGTTATTAGTTAACAAGGCTAGGGTTATTAGTTAACAAGGCTAGGGTTATTAGTTAAGGCTAGGGTTAAGTTAACAAGGCTAGGGTTATTAGTTAACAAGGCTAGGGTTATTAGTTAACAAGGCTAGGGTTATTAGTTAACAAGGCTAGGGTTATTAGTTAACAAGGCTAGGGTTATTAGTTAAGGTTAGGGTTAGGGTAAGCTAACATGCTAAGTAGTTGCAAAGTTGGATACCACTTTACTTGACACCTAGCGTCATAACACGGTATGAAACGGGCATAACCATAGCTACAATATGTATTAACAGATTATATATCTTGTCATAACCTGTCATAATATGATCATTACAGTGTCATGACACATATAATTAGACGTGTTGTGACACACAGTATAAGTATTCAGACCCCTTGACTTTTTCCACATTTTGTCACGCTACAGCCTTATTCTAAAATTGATTAAGTATTTTTTTCCTCATCAATGTACACAGAATTATCCATAATGCCAAAGCAAAAAACAAACTAAAAAATGAAATATTATATTTATATATAAGTATTCAAACCCTTTACTCAGAACATTGTTGAAGCACCTCTGGCAGAGATTATGGCCTCAAGAATGCTTGGGTGTGACGCTACAACCTTGGCACACCTGTATTTGGGCAGTTTCTCTAATTCTTCTCTGCAGATCCTCTCAAGCTCTGTCAGGTTGGATAGGGAGCGTCACTACACATGTATTTTCCAGTCTCTCCAGAGATGTTCAATCGGGTTCAAGTCCGGGCTCTGGATGGGCCACTCAAGGACATTCAGAGATGTCACTCCTGTGTTGTCTTGTCTGTGTGCTTAAGGTCATTATCCTGTTGGAAGGTGAACCTTCACCCCAGTCTGACATCCTGAGCGGTCTGGAGCAGGTTTTTATCAAGGATCTCTGTACTTTTCTCCCTTCATCTTTCCCTCAATTCTGACTAGTCTCCCAGTCCCTACCGCTGATTGACATCCCCACAGCATGATGCTGCCACCGTAGGATGATGCCAGGTTTCCTCCAAACATGAGACTTGGCACTCAGGCCAAAGAGTTCAATTTTGGTTTCATCAGACCAGACAATCTTGTTTCTCATGGTCTGAGAGTCTTAGGGTTAGCTCCAAGCGGGCTGTCATATACCTTTTACTGAAGAGTAGCTTCCATCTGGCCACTCTGGCATAAAGGCCTGATTGGTGGATTGCTGCAGAGATGGTTGTCCTTCTGGAAGGTTATCCTATCTCCACAGAGGAACTATGGAGCTCTGTCAGAGTGACCATTGGGTTCTTGGTCATCTCCCTGACCAAGGCCCTTCTCCTCCGATTCCTCAGTTTGGCCGGGCGGCCAGCTCTACGAAGAGTCTTCCAAACTTCTTCCATTTAAGAATGATGGAGGCCACTTTGTTCTTGGGGACCTTCAATGCTGCAGAAATGTTTCGGTACCCTTCCCCAGATCTGTGCATAGACACAATCCTGTCTCGGAGCTCTTTGGACAATTCCTTTGACCTCATGGTTTGGTTTTTGCTCTGACATGCACTTTCAACGGCTGGACCTTATATAGACAGGTGTGTAGCATTCCAAAACATGTCCAATCAATTGAATTTACATGTGACTCCAATCAAATTTTAGAAACATCTCAATCAATGGAAACAGGATGCGCCTGAGCTCAATTTCGAGTCTGTCACATTCTGACCTTAGTTCCTTTATTTTGTCTTTGAGTTAGTTTGGTCAGGGCGTAAGTTGGGGTGGGTAGTCTATGTTCTTTTTTCTTTGTTGTATTTCTGTGTTTGGCCTGCTATGCTTCTCAATCAGAGGCAGCTGTCAATCGTTGTCTCTGATTGAGTATCATACTTAGGTAGCCTGTTTTCCCCATTTTAGTGGTTAGTGGTTATTTTCTGTTTAGTGTTTTTCGTCACCTTACAGGACTGTTCGTTTGTCGTTTTTGTTGTTTTGTTCAGTGTTCAAGTTGTTTGATTAAAATAAATGACACCACCCTGCACATTGGTCCTCCACTCTTTTTCCTGATGACAAGCGTTCCAGAGTCTCATAGCAAAGGGTCTGAATACTAATATAAATAAGTTATGTATGTTTTAATATAAATATAAATTTGCTAACGTTTAAAAAAAAACGTTTTCACTTTTCAATATGGGGTATTGCATGAAGATTGATGAGAAAAACAATATTATTTAATCCATGCTAAAATAAGGCAGTAATGTAACAGCATGTCGAAAAAGGGAAGGGGTCTGAATACTTTCCGAATGCCCTGTATATCGTGTTATTTCATGGCTGGTTATGACACCCATAAAGACCTACCTGCATAATAGTGTCAAAACCCACAAAACCTACTATGGTAGTTTCTTTATGGCTGGTTATGACACCCATAAAGACCTACCTGCATAAGAGTGTCAAAACCCACAAAACCTACTATGGTAGTTTCTTTATGGCTGGTTATGACACCTATAAAGACCTACCTGCATAAGAGTGTCAAAACCCACAAAACCTACTATGGTAGTTTCTTTATGGCTGGTTATGACACCCATAAAGACCTACCACACAAGGCCAAACATTCCATTACACCATAGCCTGATGACTGAAATAAGGGCATGTACGTGATAGGATCTGGCCTTTTTGGCTTATATGATTATGATGGTTATAATGCTTCTTGGCAGTGTTATAAAGTGTATTTTGATAGATCATGTAAAGTGACATAGGATGGTTAAAATGCTTCTTGGCAGTGTTATGAAGTCTATTTTGTTAGACCATGTAAAGTGACATAGGATGGTTATAATGCTTCTTGGCAGTGTTATAAAGTCTATTTTGTTAGACCATGTAAAGTGACATAGGATGGTTATAATGCTTCTTGGCAGTGTTATAAAGTCTATTTTGTTAGACCATGTAAAGTGACATAGGATGGTTATATATATCGCTCTGGATAAGAGCGTCTGCTAAATGACTTAAATGTAAATGTAAATGTATAATGCTTCTTGGCAGTGTTATAAAGTCTATTTTGTTAGACCATGTAAAGTGTCATAGGATGGTTATAATGCTTCTTGAACGTATCATGAAGTGTATTTTCTGCAATATGATGGAGAAAAAAAAGAATTAATTACAACAAGAAACGACTTCAGGAACAAACTTTCAAACAAATGGTATTTATTTATTTCACCTTTATTTAACCAGGTAGGCTAGTTGAGAACAAGTTCAAGAAAATGAAATATCTTGGCAGGGAAGTGGTGCGTGCAAATGTAGTCACCCCCTTTGAAGATGTATTCACCCCCTTTGAAGATGTATTCACCCCCTTTGAAGATGTATTCACCCCCTTTGAAGATGTATTCACCCCCTTTGAAGATGTATTCACCCCCTTTGCTATGAAACCCCTCAATAAGATCTGGTGCAACCAAATACCTTCAGAAGTCACATAATTAGTTAAATAAAGTTATCCTGTGTGCAATCTAAGTGTCACATGATCTGTCACATGATCTCAGTATATTTATCCTGATCTGAAAAGCCCCCGGGTCTGCAACACCACTAAGCAAGGGGCACCACCAAGCAAGGGGCACCACCAAGCAAGCGGCGATATGAAAACAAAGCAGCTTTCCAAACAGGTCAGGGACAAAGTTGAGGAGTGCAGACCAGGGTTGGGTTATAAAAAAATTATCCCAAACTTTGAACATCGCACGCAGCACCATTAAACACTTTATTAAAAAATTGAAAGAATATGGCACCACAACAAACCTGCCAAGAGAGGGCCCCGCACCAAAACTCACAGACCAGGCAAGGATGGCATTGATCAGAGAGGCAACAAAGAGAACTAAGATAACTGTCATGTTTGTCATTTATTGTCATGTCTTGTCCCTGTGCTCCCCATGCTATTCGTTTCCCTCTGCTGGTCTTGTTTGGTTCTATCCCTCTCTCTCCCCCTCCCTCTCTCACTCTCTCGCTCTCTCTTCTCTCTGTCGTTCCGTTCCTGCTCCCAGCTGTTCCTATTCCCCTAATCATCATTTAGTCTTCCCACACCTGTTCCCGATCCTTTCCCCTGATTAGAGTCCCTATTTATTCCTTTGTGATCCGTTCCTGTGCCGTCGGTTCCTTGTATTGTATTCACCATGCTGTGATTGCGTTTCGCCCTGTCCTGTCGTGTTTTTGCCGTGATTGTGTATCACCCTGTCCTGTCGTGTTTTGTGCCTTCATCAGACGCTGCGTGTGAGCAGGTGTCTCAGTCGACTACGGCCTGCGCCTACCCGAAGCGACCTGCAGTCTGTGGCCGCTTCTCCAGTTGTTTTCCCCTCTACAAATCTAGAGGATTTCAGTTATTCCGTTTTGAACATTAATAAACTCTGTTTCTGTTAAGTCGCGTTTGGGTCCTCTTTCACCTGCATGACAGAAGGAACCGACCAAGGAATGGACCCAGCGACTTCAGACGCTCGTTACACTGCCGTCGAGATCCAAGGAGCCATGCTCGGCAGACACGAGCAGGAATTGTCCGCTGCTCGCCAGGCCGTGGAAAACCTGGCTGCTCAGGTTTCCGACCTCTCTGGACAGTTCCAGAGTCTACGTCTCGTGCCACCTGTTACTTCCTGGCCTGCCGAGCCTCCAGAACCTAGGGTTAATAACCCACCTTGCTACTCCGGGCAGCCCACTGAGTGCCGCTCCTTTCTCACGCAGTGTGAGATTGTGTTCTCTCTCCAACCCAACACATACTCTAGAGAGAGAGCTCGGGTTGCTTACGTCATTTCACTCCTTACTGGCCGGGCTCGAGAATGGGGCACAGCTATCTGGGAGGCAAGGGCTGTTTGCTCTAACGATTTCCAGAACTTTAAAGAGGAGATGATTCGGGTTTTTGACCGTTCAGTTTTTGGTGGGGAGGCTTCTAGGGCCCTGGCTTCCCTATGCCAAGGTGAACGGTCCATAACGGATTATTCCATTGAGTTTCGCACTCTTGCTGCCTCTAGTGAGTGGAACGAGCCGGCGCTGCTCGCTCGTTTTCTGGAGGGACTCCACGCTGTGGTTAAGGATGAGATTCTCTCCCGGGAGGTTCCTTCAGATGTGGACTCTTTGATTGCTCTCGCCATCCGCATAGAACGACGGGTAGATCTTCGTCACCGGGCTCGTGGAAGAGAGCTCGCATCAACGGTGTTTCCCTGCTCCGCATCGCAACCATCTCCCCCTCTGGCTTTGAGACTGAGCCCATGCAGCTGGGAGGGATTCGCATCTCGAATAAGGAGAGGGAACGGAGGATCACCAACCGCCTGTGCCTCTATTGTGGAGTTGCTGGACATTTTGTTAATTCATGTCCAGTAAAAGCCAGAGCTCATCTGTAAGCGGAGGGCTACAGGTGAGCGCAACTACTCAAGTCTCTCCATCAAAGTCCTGTACTACTTTGTCGGTCCACCTACGCTGGACCGGTTCGGGCGCTACATGTAGTGCCTTGATAGACTCTGGGGCTGAGGGTTGTTTCATGGACGAAGCATGGGTTCGGAAACATGACATTCCTTTCAGAGAGTTAGATAAGCCTACGCCCATGTTCGCCTTAGATGGTAGTCATCTTCCCAGTATCAGATTTGAGACACTACCTTTAACCCTCACAGTATCTGGTAACCACAGTGAGACTATTTCTTTTTTGATTTTCCGTTCACCGTTTACACCTGTTGTTTTGGGTCATCCCTGGCTAGTATGTCATAATCCTTCTATTAATTGGTCTAGTAATTCTATCCTATCCTGGAACGTTTCTTGTCATGTGAAGTGTTTAATGTCTGCCATCCCTCCCGTTTCTTCTGTCCCTACTTCTCAGGAGGAACCTGGCGATTTGACAGGAGTGCCGGAGGAGTATCATGATCTGCGCACGGTCTTCAGTCGGTCCCGAGCCAACTCCCTTCCTCCTCACCGGTCGTATGATTGTAGTATTGATCTCCTTCCGGGGACCACT
This sequence comes from Oncorhynchus gorbuscha, assembly GCF_021184085.1. Lineage (NCBI taxonomy): Eukaryota > Metazoa > Chordata > Actinopteri > Salmoniformes > Salmonidae > Oncorhynchus > Oncorhynchus gorbuscha. Next base: position 13,450,097 of record NC_060185.1, on the reverse strand, counting down.
CCTCCTCGAGGTAGACTATACTCTCTGTCGGCTCCCGAACGTAAGGCTCTCGAGGATTATTTGTCTGTGTCTCTTGACGCCGGTACCATAGTGCCTTCTTCCTCTCCGGCCGGGGCGGGGTTCTTTTTGTTAAGAAGAAGGACGGTACTCTGCGCCCCTGCGTGGATTATCGAGGGCTGAATGACATAACGGTTAAGAATCGTTATCCGCTTCCCCTTATGTCATCAGCCTTCGAGATTCTGCAGGGAGCCAGGTGCTTTACTAAGTTGGACCTTCGTAACGCTTACCATCTCGTGCGCATCAGAGAGGGGGACGAGTGGAAAACGGCGTTTAATACTCCGTTAGGGCATTTTGAGTACCGGGTTCTGCCGTTCGGTCTCGCCAATGCGCCAGCTGTTTTTCAGGCATTAGTTAATGATGTTCTGAGAGACATGCTGAACATTTTTGTTTTTGTCTATCTTGACGATATCCTGATTTTTTCTCCGTCACTCGAGATTCATGTTCAGCACGTTCGACGTGTTCTACAGCGCCTTTTAGAGAATTGTCTCTACGTAAAGGCTGAGAAGTGCTCTTTTCATGTCTCCTCCGTTACTTTTCTCGGTTCCGTTATTTCCGCTGAAGGCATTCAGATGGATTCCGCTAAGGTCCAAGCTGTCAGTGATTGGCCCGTTCCAAGGTCACGTGTCGAGTTGCAGCGCTTTTAGGTTTCGCTAATTTCTATCGGCGTTTCATTCGTAATTTCGGTCAAGTTGCTGCCCCTCTCACAGCTCTTACTTCTGTCAAGACGTGTTTTAAGTGGTCCGGTTCCGCCCAGGGAGCTTTTGATCTTCTAAAAGAACGTTTTACGTCCGCTCCTATCCTCGTTACTCCTGACGTCACTAGACAATTCATTGTCGAGGTTGACGCTTCAGAGGTAGGCGTGGGAGCCATTCTATCCCAGCGCTTCCAGTCTGACGATAAGGTTCATCCTTGCGCTTATTTTTCTCATCGCCTGTCGCCATCTGAGCGCAACTATGATGTGGGTAACCGTGAACTGCTCGCCATCCGCTTAGCCCTAGGCGAATGGCGACAGTGGTTGGAGGGGGCGACCGTTCCTTTTGTCGTTTGGACAGACCATAAGAACCTTGAGTACATCCGTTCTGCCAAACGACTTAATGCCCGTCAAGCTCGTTGGGCGTTGTTTTTCGCTCGTTTCGAGTTTGTGATTTCTTACCGTCCGGGTAGCAAGAACACCAAGCCTGATGCCTTATCCCGTCTGTTTAGTTCTTCTGTGGCTTCTACTGATCCCGAGGGGATTCTTCCTTATGGGCGTGTTGTCGGGTTAACAGTCTGGGGAATTGAAAGACAGGTTAAGCAAGCACTCACGCACACTGCGTCGCGCGCGCTTGTCCTAGTAACCTCCTTTTCGTTCCTGTTTCCACTCGTCTGGCTGTTCTTCAGTGGGCTCACTCTGCCAAGTTAGCGGGTCATCCCGGTGTTCGAGGCACTCTTGCGTCTATTCGCCAGCGCTTTTGGTGGCCGACTCAGGAGCGTGACACGCGCCGTTTCGTGGCTGCCTGTTCGGACTGCGCGCAGACTAAGTCGGGTAACTCTCCTCCTGCCCGGTCGTCTCAGACCGCTCCCCATTCCTTCTCGACCATGGTCTCACATTGCCTTAGACTTCATTACCGGTCTGCCTTTGTCTGCGGGGAAGACTGTGATTCTGACGGTTGTCGATAGGTTCTCTAAGGCGGCACATTTCATTCCCCTCGCTAAACTTCCTTCCGCTAAGGAGACGGCACAAATCATTATTGAGAATGTATTCAGAATTCATGGCCTCCCGTTAGACGCCGTTTCAGACAGAGGTCCGCAATTCACGTCACAGTTTTGGAGGGAGTTCTGTCGTTTGATTGGTGCGTCCGTCAGTCTCTCTTCCGGGTTTCATCCCCAGTCTAACGGTCAAGCAGAGAGGGCCAATCAGACGATTGGTCGCATACTACGCAGCCTTTCTTTCAGAAACCCTGCGTCTTGGGCAGAACAGCTCCCCTGGGCAGAATACGCTCACAATTCGCTTCCTTCGTCTGCTACCGGGTTATCTCCGTTTCAGAGTAGTCTGGGTTACCAGCCTCCTCTGTTCTCATCCCAGCTTGCCGAGTCCAGCGTTCCCTCCGCTCAAGCGTTTGTCCAACGTTGTGAGCGCACCTGGAGGAGGGTGAGGTCTGCACTTTGCCGTTACAGGGCACAGACGGTGAGAGCCGCCAATAAACGCAGGATTAAGAGTCCAAGGTATTGTTGCGGCCAGAGAGTGTGGCTTTCCACTCGCAACCTTCCTCTTACGACAGCTTCTCGTAAGTTGACTCCGCGGTTCATTGGTCCGTTCCGTGTCTCCCAGGTCGTCAATCCTGTCGCTGTGCGACTGCTTCTTCCGCGACATCTTCGTCGCGTCCATCCTGTCTTCCATGTCTCCTGTGTTAAGCCCTTTCTTCGCACCCCCGTTCGTCTTCCCTCCCCCCTCCCGTCCTTGTCGAGAGCGCACCTATTTACAAGGTACATAAAATTATGGACATGCGTTCTCGGGACGGGGTCACCAATACCTAGTGGATTGGGAGGGTTACGGTCCTGAGGAGAGGAGTTGGGTTCCGTCTCGGGACGTGCTGGACCGTTCGCTCATCGATGATTTCCTCCGTTGCCGCCAGGATTCCTCCTCGAGTGCGCCAGGAGGCGCTCGGTGAGTGGGGGGTACTGTCATGTTTGTCATTTATTGTCATGTCTTGTCCCTGTGCTCCCCATGCTATTCGTTTCCCTCTGCTGGTCTTGTTTGGTTCTATCCCTCTCTCTCCCCTCCCTCTCTCACTCTCTCGCTCTCTCTTCTCTCTGTCGTTCCGTTCCTGCTCCCAGCTGTTCCTATTCCCCTAATCATCATTTAGTCTTCCCACACCTGTTCCCGATCCTTTCCCCTGATTAGAGTCCCTATTTATTCCTTTGTGATCCGTTCCTGTGCCGTCGGTTCCTTGTATTGTATTCACCATGCTGTGATTGCGTTTCGCCCTGTCCTGTCGTGTTTTTTGCCGTGATTGTGTATCACCCTGTCCTGTCGTGTTTTGTGCCTTCATCAGACGCTGCGTGTGAGCAGGTGTCTCAGTCGACTACGGCCTGCGCCTACCCGAAGCGACCTGCAGTCTGTGGCCGCTTCTCCAGTTGTTTTCCCCTCTACAAATCTAGAGGATTTCAGTTATTCCGTTTTGAACATTAATAAACTCTGTTTCTGTTAAGTCGCGTTTGGGTCCTCTTTCACCTGCATGACAATAACACTGAAGGAGCTGCAAAGCTCCACAGCAGAGATTGGAGTATCTGTCCATAGGACCACTTAAAGCCGTACACTCCACAGAGCTGAGCTTTATGGAAGATTGGCCAGAAAAAAAGCCATTGCTTCAAGAAAAAAAATAAGCAAACACATTTGGTATTCACCAAAAGGCATGTGGGAGACTCCCCAAACATATGGAAGAATGTACTCTCGTCAGATGAGACTTTGAGCCATCAAGGAAATGCTGCCTGGTATGGCAACTGCTCGACCGCCGACCACAAGGCACTATACAGTGGGTATTGTGTACAGCCCAGTACATCACTGGGGACACGCTTCCTGCCATCCAGGACCTATACCAGGCGGTGTCAGAGGAAGGTCCCAAAAATAACCAAAGTCTCCAGCCACCCTAGTCATAGACTGTTCTCTCTACTATCACACGACAAGCTGTACCAGAGCGCCAAGTCTAGGTCCAAAAGGCTTCTTAACAGCTTCTACCCCCAAGCCATAAGACTTATGAACAGCTAATCAAATAGCTACACATATTATTTGAATTGCTCCCCTCCCCCCCACCGTTTTACGCTGCTTCTACTCTCTGGTTATTATCTATGCATAGTCACTTTAACTCTACCTACATGTACATATAACTTACATTACCTCGACTAACCTGTGCGAACACGTAACCTTTGTATTGCTAGACTTTGCATTATACGCCCACCCACACTACCTTAGTTTTTACATTAAGTCATCTTCTGACTTATGTAACCAATCCAAATGTGACATTTCATACTAACTTAATTGTCCCGGATTTACATTTGCTATGTTGCGTCTAGTCTATGAGACCAGGCTGGTTGGTGTGGTGTTCTCTTGGTGTGGGCTCTGCTGGTGTGGTGTTCTCTTGGTGTGGGCTCTGCTGGTGTGGTGTTCTCTTGGTGTGGGCTCTGTTGGTGTGTGCTCTGGTAGTGTGGGCTCTGTTGGTGTGGTGTTCTCTTGGTGTGTGCTCTGTTGGTGTGTGCTCTGGTAGTGTGGGCTCTGTTGGTGTGGGCTCTGGTAGTGTGGGCTCTGTTGGTGTGGGCTCTGGTAGTGTGGGCTCTGGTAGTGTGGGCTCTGTTGGTGTGGGCTCTGTTGGTGTGGTGTTCTCTTGGTGTGGGCTCTGGTAGTGTGGGCTCTGGTAGTGTGGGCTCTGGTAGTGTGGGCTCTGTTGGTGTGTGCTCTGTTGGTGTGGGCTCTGTTGGTGTGTGCTCTGGTAGTGTGGGCTCTGTTGGTGTGGGCTCTGTTAGTGTGGTGTTCTCTTGGTGTGTGCTCTGTTGGTGTGGTGTTCTCTTGGTGTGGGCTCTGTTGGTGTGGGCTCTGTTGGTGTGGGCTCTGTTGGTGTGGGCTCTGTTGGTGTGGGCTCTGTTGGTGTGGGCTCTGGTAGTGTGGGCTCTGTTGGTGTGTGCTCTGGTAGTGTGGGCTCTGTTGGTGTGGGCTCTGTTGGTGTGGGCTCTGTTGGTGTGGGCTCTGTTGGTGTGGGTTCTGTTGGTGTGGGCTCTGTTGGTGTGGGCTCTGTTGGTGTGGGCTCTGTTGGTGTGTGCTATGTTGGTGTGGGCTCTGTTGGTGTGTGCTATGTTGGTGTGGGCTCTGTTGGTGTGGGCTCTGTTGGTGTAGGCTCTGTTGGTGTGGGCTGGCTCACTCTTGTCACAGCCTGAGGACCTGTCTGTTTTTAATGGCTGTGTTTCATTGCCTCCTTTTGACCGTTGTAAATTCAACCTCACTGAGTCCAGTGTCTGATACTCACTCACTCACTCACTCACTCACTCACTCACTCACTCACTCACACACTCACACACTCACACACACACACACACACACACACACACACACACACACACACACACACACACACACACACACACACACACACACACACACACACACACACACACACACACACACACACACACACACACACACACACACACACATTTACACACTCACATTCTCTCTCTCACACACACATTTACATTCGATTCATTTAGAAAATGGTCTGATCCGGAGAGACTTACATTTAGTGAATTCATCTTAAGCTAGGTGGGACAACCACATATCTCAGTCATAGTCAGTACATTTTTCGTCAGTAAAGTGTATATCAGCAAGTCAGAGCTAGTAAGGGGAGGGAGGGTTGTAAAATAAAAAGTGTGAGTGCATTTCCCCACTTACTACCATTGATTGCTGATAGACAAATGTAAGTCTCTCTGGATAAGAGCATCTGCTAAATGACTCAAATGTCATTGTAAATGTGTGCGTGTGTGAGAGAGAGTGTGTGTGAGTGTAAATGTGTGTGTGTTTGTGTGTCTCTTTCTCACACACACACATGCCAAAATGAGAGAGTGATGTCTGATCCCACATGCATAGCACACTGAACACACACACTAAACACACACACACACACTCACATTCCATACACACTCACATTCCTCACACATACTGGATACACACATGCATCCAAAATCCCAAATTCTCTACATGTAGTTCTTCTAAGAGTAGAAAGGAGAGTGGCTGTGGAGCTGCTAGCAGCCATTAGAGTCAGGTCAGTTACAGAGCCAATGGATATCTGGCTGCTAGCCCCTGGGGTAATGAGAAGAGATTGGCTGAAATGGACTCAATTTGACTATCAAATGTAACTGTAATAAGGCCTGTATGAGACTGAGAATGAGGATAATGCCAGGGATAGTGGGTATAATTAATGGAACTGATTTAAATGAAATGAACTAGATCTTTTCAAACTAACCACCCAACGTAATATCTATTCATTCTTATTTTTTCATTCCCTCTCTCTTTCTCATTCATGTCCTAGCTTCTCCCCGTCATTCTCCCCCTCTGTCTGTTTCTCGCTCCCTGAAAAGGAGGGAAGTATAGAGGCAAAGCTCTCTCTCTGCCCACTCATCCTCTCTCTCTCTGCCCACTCATCCTTCTCTCTCTCTGCCCACTCATCCTTCTCTCTCTCTGCCCACTCATCCTTCTCTCTCTCTGCCCACTCATCCCACTCATCCTTCTCTCTCTCTGCCCACTCATCCTTCTCTCTCTCTGCCCACTCATCCTTCTCTCTCTGCCCACTCATCCTTCTCTCTCTCTGCCCACTCATCCTTCTCTCTCTCTGCCCACTCATCCCACTCATCCTTCTCTCTCTCTGCCCACTCATCCTTTTCTCTCTCTGCCCACTCATCCTTCTCTCTCTCTGCCCACTCATCCTTCTCTCTCTCTGCCCACTCATCCTTCTCTCTCTCTGCCCACTCATCCTTCTCTCTCTCTGCCCACTCATCCTTCTCTCTCTCTGCCCACTCATCCTTCTCTCTCTCTGCCCACTCATCCTTCTCTCTCTCTGCCCACTCATCCTTCTCTCACTCTGCCCACTCATCCTTCTCTCTCTCTCTGCCCACTCATCCTTCTCTCTCTCTGCCCACTCATCCTTCTCTCTCTCTCTGCCCACTCATCCTTCTCTCTCTCTCTGCCCACTCATCCTTCTCTCTCTCTGCCCACTCATCCTTCTCTCTCTCTGCCCACTCATCCTTCTCTCTCTCTGCCCACTCATGATTCTCTCTCTCTGCCCACTCATCCTTCTCTCTCTCTGCCCACTCATCCTTCTCTCTCTCTGCCCACTCATCCTTCTCTCTCTCTGCCCACTCATCCTTCTCTCTCTCTGCCCACTCATCCTTTTCTCTCTCTGCCCACTCATCCTTCTCTCTCTCTGCCCACTCATCCTTCTCTCTCTCTGCCCACTCATCCCACTCATCCTTCTCTCTCTCTGCCCACTCATCCTTCTCTCTCTCTGCCCACTCATCCTTCTCTCTCTGCCCACTCATCCTTCTCTCTCTCTGCCCACTCATCCTTCTCTCTCTCTGCCCACTCATCCCACTCATCCTTCTCTCTCTCTGCCCACTCATCCTTCTCTCTCTCTGCCCACTCATCCTTCTCTCTCTCTGCCCACTCATCCTTCTCTCTCTCTGCCCACTCATCCTTCTCTCTCTCTGCCCACTCATCCTTCTCTCTCTCTACCCACTCATCCCACTCATCCTTCTCTCTCTCTGCCCACTCATCATTCTCTCTCTCTGCCCACTCATCCTTCTCTCTCTCTGCCCACTCATCCTTCTCTCTCTGCCCACTCATCCTTCTCTCTCTCTGCCCACTCATCCTTCTCTCTCTCTGCCCACTCATCCTTCTCTCTCTGCCCACTCATCCTTCTCTCTCTCTGCCCACTCATCCTTCTCTCACTCTGCCCACTCATCCTTCTCTCTCTCTGCCCACTCATCCTTCTCTCTCTGCCCACTCATCCTTCTCTCTCTCTGCCCACTCATCCTTCTCTCTCTCTGCCCACTCATGATTCTCTCTCTCTGCCCACTCATCCTTCTCTCACTCTTCCTCCCTCCCGCTTTTTCATTGACCCTTTAGAAAATAAAAGAGTCAGTTTGACATGTGGTGGATTAGCTCAAAAGCTGTTATTCCGTCACCTTGGGTTTTGCTAGGACGTTAAGGAAGGGTTGGTAGATGGGCGTAATCCCATGACTCTGGTCCCAACCTTCTGATGCCATGACTCTGGATATGAAGGTAGGCTGTTCGATCCCAGTTGTAGACAATGGTTTTCAATGTATTTTAACCTTATCCCAAACCTTACATTTACATTTACATTTAAGTCATTTAGCAGATAAGAGCGACTTACAAATTGAAACCTTAACCCTGACCTTAACCATTAGGAATGAGTGAACGCACTTAACCCTTAACTTCAACATTTTAGTTTGGGAGAAATGGAACTCTACAGGATAGCGGGATTAACAAAAACATTTTGAAAAGTGTTATTTGGAGAACGTCTCATTCTGCAGTGAGACAGTGAGAGCTTGTTGACAATTTAGCTGTCATGGCACTCTTCCTTGTTGTTATTTTGCCTGCTTCAAAGGTCTAGCATGGCACACACCAAATAACAATAGATGAGAAGGGCTGTTCATGTGTGTGTATTTGCGTGTGTGCATACGTGTGTGGCAAGGGGATAAACCACCAAGACAATTAGTGCTCGCAATTAGAGCTTGGTTTATGCCTAGGGATGATATAATGATATAAAGGCTAATAGCCAATCCTCCCCTCCACACGCACACGCACACCCTGTAGATGTCCTTTGCCGAGAATGGAAGATTTCAGAACTCACTGTGACAGCTTTAAGAGCTGTGTTTATTGTTCTAAATTGGGCACAACAGATTGATGTGGTGGGGTCATGGGTCGTCTCTTGTGGACTATTACAGAGCAAAGGACAATTGTTTCTGGTTTGTGTTGAACTTCAGCAGCCAAATGTTAAAAGGAAGTCTTAGGCCACAGAAGCAGGAGTAAACATGTTTTGAGGAGTAAAATGCAGGCATGGAAAGCATGAGCTCGGTGAAGAGCTGACAGAAGGACATGAACATGTTAGTGGAGGGATCCTCACCACACACACATCGCAGGCCAAGGTGACCTTTGGAAAGTGGCCGTCACAATCAGAACCCTCGACAGGGAGTTGTCACTCGTCAGGGGTTACAGCAAGGAATTATAGGATATGAAGGGCTAGCCCAAGGGAAGGGGTATGTTAGAGAGAGAGAGAGAGAGAGAGAGAGAGAGAGAGAGAGAGAGAGAGAGATCGAAAGAAGCTGTCCCCTTGTTTTATTTATTACTCTGCCATTTGTAATGTCATGCCCCCACTGTCCTTGACTTGTCCTAAATAAGTCTATATAAAACACTGTCGGTATTAGAATCTTAAAATCAAAACAGAGCTGGAGTGTTAAGCAGTTTTCCAACATTGCCACCCCTTCTCTCAGCAGTAGGGCATGCTCCACTCAAATCAAATCAAATCAAATTTTATTTGTCACATACACATGGTTAGCAGATGTTAATGCGAGTGTACCGAAATGCTTGTGCTTCTAGTTCCGACAATGCAGTGATAACCAACAAGTAATCTAACTAACAATTCCAAAAAAACTACTGTCTTATACACAGTGTAAGGGGATAAGGAACATGTACATAAGGATATATGAATGAGTGATGGTACAGAGCAGCATACAGTAGATGGTATCGAGTACAGTATATACATATGAGATGAGTGTGTAGACAAAGTAAACAAAGTGGCATAGTTAAAGTGGCTAGTGATACATGTGTTACATAAGGATGCAGTCGATGTTGTAGAGTACAGTATATACATATGCATATGAGATGAATAATGTAGGGTAAGTAACATTATATAAGGTAGCATTGTTTAAAGTGGCTAGTGATATATATATATATATATATATATATATATATATATATATATATATATATATATATATATATATTTACATCATTTCCATCAATTCCCATTATTAAAATGGCTGGAGTTGGGTCAGTGTCAATGACAGTGTGTTGGCAGCAGCCACTCAATGTTAGTGGTGGCTATTTAACAGTCTGATGGCCTTGAGATAGAAGCTGTTTTTCAGTCTCTCGGTCCCAGCTTTGATGCACCTGTACTGACCTCGCCTTCTGGATGATAGCGGGGTGAACAGGCAGTGGTTCGGGTGGTTGATGTCCTTGATGATCTTTATGGCCTTTCTGTAACAACGGGTGGTGTAGGTGTCCTGGAGGGCAGGTAGTTTGCCCCCTGTGATGCGTTGTGCAGTCCTCACTACCCTCTGGAGAGCCTTACGGTTGAGGGCGGAGCAGTTGCCGTACCAGGCGGTGATACAGCCCGCCAGGATGCTCTCGATTGTGCATCTGTAGAAGTTTGTGAGTGCTTTTGGTGACAAGCCAAATTTTTTCAGCCTCCTGAGGTTGAATAGGCGCTGCTGCGCCTTCTTCACGGACGCTGTCAGTGTGAGTGGACCAATTCAGTTTGTCTGTGATGTGTATGCCGAGGAACTTAAAACTAGCTACCCTCTCCACTACTGTTCCATCGATGTGGATAGGGGTGTTCCCTCTGCTGTTTCCTGAAGTCCACAATCATCTCCTTAGTTTTGTTGACGTTGAGTGTGAGGTTATTTTCCTGACACCACACTCCAAGGGCCCTCACCTCCTCCCTGTAGGCCGTCTCGTCGTTGTTGGTAATCAAGCCTACCACTGTTGTGTCGTCCGCAAACTTGATGATTGAGTTGGAGCGTGCGTGGCCACGCAGTCGTGGGTGAACAGGGAGTACAGGAGAGGGCTCAGAACGCACCCTTGTGGGGCCCCGTGTTGAGGATCAGCGGGGAGGAGATGTTGTTGCCTACCCTCACCACCTGGGGGCGGCCCGTCAGGAAGTCCAGTACCCAGTTGCACAGGGCGGGGTCGAGACCCAGGGTCTCGAGCTTGATGACGAGCTTGGAGGGTACTATGGTGTTGAATGCCGAGCTGTAGTCGATGAACAGCATTCTCACATAGGTATTCCTCTTGTCCAGGTGGGTTAGGGCAGTGTGCAGTGTGGTTGAGATTGCATCGTCTGTGGACCTATTTGGGCGGTAAGCAAATTGGAGTGGGTCTAGGGTGTCAGGTAGGGTGGAGGTGATATGGTCCTTGACTAGTCTCTCAAAGCACTTCATGATGACGGAAGTGAGTGCTACGGGCGGTAGTCGTTTAGCTCAGTTACCTTAGCTTTCTTGGGAACAGGAACAATGGTGGCCCTCTTGAAGCATGTGGGAACAGCAGACTGGTATAGGGATTGATTGAATATGTCCGTAAACACACCGGCCAGCTGGTCTGCGCATGCTCGGAGGGCGCGGCTGGGGATGCCGTCTGGGCCTGCAGCCTTGCGAGGGTTAACACGTTTAAATGTCTTACTCACCTCGGCTGCAGTGAAGGAGAGACCGCATGTTTCCGTTGCAGGCCGTGTCAGTGGCACTGTATTGTCCTCAAAGCGGGCAAAAAGTTATTTAGTCTGCCTGGGAGCAAGACATCCTGGTCCGTGACTGGGCTGGATTTCATCTTGTAGTCCGTGATTGACTGTAGACCCTGCCACATGCCTCTTGTGTCTGAGCCATTGAATTGAGATTCCACTTTGTCTCTGTACTGACGCTTAGCTTGTTTAATAGCCTTACGGAGGGAATAGCTGCACTGTTTGTATTCAGTCATGTTGCCAGACACCTTGCCCTGATTAAAAGCAGTGGTTCGCGCTTTCAGTTTCACGCGAATGCTGCCATCAATCCACGGTTTCTGGTTAGGGAATGTTTTTATCGTTGCTATGGGAACGACATCTTCGACGCACGTTCTAATGAACTCGCACACCGAATCAGCGTATTCGTCAATATTTCCATCTGACCTTGTCGAAACATGTCCCAGTCCACGTGATGGAAGCAGTCTTGGAGTGTAGAGTCAGCTTGTTCTGACCAGCGTTGGACAGACCTCAGCGTGGGAGCCTCTTGTTTTAATTTCTGTCTGTAGGCAGGGATCAGCAAAATGGAGTCGTGGTCAGCTTTTCCGAAAGGGGGCGGGGCAGGGCCTTATATGCGTCGCGGAAGTTAGAGTAACAATGATCCAAGGTTTTACCACCCCTGGTTGCGCAATCGATATGCTGATAAAATTTAGGGAGTCTTGTTTTCAGATTGGCTTTGTTAAAATCCCCAGCTACAATGAATGCAGCCTCCGGATAAATGTTTTCCAGTTTGCAAAGAGTTAAATAAAGTTCGTTCAGAGCCATCGATGTGTCTGCTTGGGGGGGATATATACGGCTGTGATTATAATCGAAGAGAATTCTCTTGGAAGATAATGCGGTCTACATTTGATTGTGAGGAATTCTAAATCAGGTGAACAGAAGGATTTGAGTTCCTGTATGTTTTCTTCATCACACCATGTCCCGTTAGTCATGAGGCATACGCCCCCTCCACTCTTCTTACCAGAGAGATGTTTGTTTCTGTCGGTGCGATGCGTGGAGAAACCCGTTGGCTGCACCGCCCTGGATAGCGTCTTCCCAGTAAGCCATGTCTCCGTAAAGCAGAGAACGTTGCAGTCTCTGATGTCCCTCTGGAATGCCACCCTTGCTCGGATTTCATCAACCTTGTTGTCGAGAGACTGGACATTGGCAAGAAGAATACTGGGAAGTGGTGCGCGATGTGCCCTTTTCCTTCTCTCAGCAGTAGGGCCTGCGCCACTCCTTCTCTCAGCAGTAGGGCCTGCTCCACTCCTTCTCCCGACAGTGGGGCCTGCTCCACTCCTTCTCCCAACAATAGGGCCTGCTCCACTCCTTCTCCCGACAGTAGTGCCTGCTCCACTCCTTCTCCCGACAGTAGGGCCTGCTCCACTTCTCTCAGCAGTAGGGCCTGCTCCTTCTCTCAGCAGTAGGGCCTGCGCCACTCCTTCTCCCAGCAGTAGGGCCTGCTCCACTCCTTCTCCTGACAGTGGGGCCTGCTCCACTCCTTCTCCCGACAGTGGGGCCTGCTCCACTCCTTCTCCCGACAGTAGGGCCTGCTCCACTCCTTCTCCCGACAGTGGGGCCTGCTCCACTCCTTCTCCCGACAGTAGTGCCTGCTCCACTCCTTCTCCCGACAGTAGGGCCTACTCCACTCCTACTGACAGTTGGGCCTGCTCCACTTCTCCTGACAGTAGGGCCTGCTCCACTCCTACTGACAGTTGGGCCTGCTCCACTTCTTCTCCTGGCAGTAGGGCCTGCTCCACTCCTTCTCCTGACAGTAGGGTCTGCTCCATTCCTTCTCTCAGCAGTAGCGCCCTTCTCCTCTCAGCAGTAGGGCCTGCTCCACTCCTTCTCCGAGCAGTAGGGCCTGCTCCACTCCTTCTCCCGACAGTAGGGCCTGCTCCACTCCTACTGACAATAGGGCCTGCTCCACTCCTTCTCCTGACAGTAGGGCCTGCTCCACTCCTTCTCCTGACAGTAGGGCCTGCTCCACTCCTTCTCCCGACAGTGGGGCCTGCTCCACTCCTTCTCCTGACAGTAGGGCCTGCTCCACTCCTTCTCTCAGCATTAGGGCCTGCTCCACTCCTTCTCCCGACAGTAGGGCCTGCTCCACTCCTTCTCCCGATAGTAGGGCCTGCTCCACTCCTACTGACAGTAGGGCCTGCTCCACTCCTTCTCCTGACAGTAGGGCCTGCTCCACTCCTTCTCCTGACAGTAGGGCCTGCTCCACTCCTTCTCCTGACAGTAGGGCCTGCTCCACTCCTTCTCCTGACAGTAGGGCCTGCTCCACTCCTTCTCCTGACAGTAGGGCCTGCTCCACTCCTACTGACAGTTGGGCCTGCTCCACTCCTTCTCCTGACAGTAGGGCCTGCTCCACTCCTTCTTCCTGACAGTAGGGCCTGCTCCACTCCTTCTCCCAGCAGTAGGGCCTGCTCCACTCCTTCTCTCCCAGCAGTAGGGCCTGCTCCACTCCTTCTCCCAGCAGTAGGGCCTGCTCCACTCCTTCTCCCAGCAGTAGGGCCTGCTCCACTCCTTCTCCTGACAGTAGGGCCTGCTTCACTCCTTCACCCGACAGTAGGGCCTGCTCCACTCCTTCTCCTAACAGTAGGGCCTGCTCCACTCCTTCTCCTAACACTCCTCCTTACTCATGATCTTTAATGAAGGAATGTGACACGATACATGAAATAACTATTATATAATACAAAACAACAAACGGAACGTGACATCTAATTACAGCCCATCTGCTGAAACTACACAGAGACAGGAACAATCACCCACGAAATACAAAGCGAAACCAGGCTACCTAAATACGGTTCCCAATCAGAGACAACGAGAATCACCTGACTCTGATTGAGAACCGCCTCAGGCAGCCAAGCCTATACAACAGCCCTAATCAGCCGCGATCCCAAATACTACAAACCCCAATACGAACATACAATATAACATAAACCCATGTCACACCCTGGCCTGATCAAATAATTAAAGAAAACACAAAATACTAAGACCAAGGCGTGACACACTCCTTCTTCCAATAGTTGAAAGTGCAGTGCCCAGCTCATAATCCCCCTAATAATTATCTCAAAACTGAACCTAAACTATACCAAAACTAATTTCACACATAACAGATTAAATAAATGAGAATGGGTGAGTTAATGAGTGAGGGGAAGCGAACGATGCACAATTATGTAGTCAACAATTGTCAATGAACTGTGGACTATTGGACTATTGGACTATTGGACTATTGGACTATAGACAATGGACTATTATATTGTATTGATTGATTGTAATTATAGTCATAAAATGTGGTGATGGGACTGTAGAATGTGGTGATGGGACTGTAGAATGTGGTGATGGGACTGGAGAATGTGGTGATGGGACTGTAGAATGTGGTGATGGGGCTGTAGAATGTGGTGATGGGACTGTAGAATGTGGTGATGGGACTGTAGAATGTGGTGATGGGACTGGAGAATGTGGTGATGGGACTGTAGAATGTGGTGATGGGGCTGTAGAATGTGGTGATGGGACTGTAGAATGTGGTGATGGGACTGGAGAATGTGGTGATGGGACTGGAGAATGTGGTGATGGGACTGTAGAATGTGGTGATGGGGCTATAAAATGTGATGGGGCTATAAAATGTGGTGATGGGGCTGTAGAATATGGTGATGGGGCTATAAAATGTGATGGGGCTATAAAATGTGGTGATGGGGCTATAAAATGTGGTGATGGGGCTATAAAATGTGGTGATGGGGCTATAAAATGTGGAGATGGGGCTATAAAATGTGGTGATGGGGCTGTAAAATGTGGAGATGGGGCTGTAGAATATGGTGATGGGGCTGTAGAAATGGGGCTATAAAATGTGATGGGGCTATAAAATGTGGTGATGGGGCTATAAAATGTGATGGGGCTATGGGGCTGTAGAATATGGTGATGGGGCTATAAAATGTGATGGGGCTATAAAAATGGGGCTGTAGAATATGGTGATGGGGCTATAAAATGTGGTGATGGGGCTGTAGAAATGATGGGGCTATACAATGATGGGGCTATAAAATGTGGTGATGGGGCTGTAGAGTATGGTGATGGGGCTATAAAATGTGATGGGGCTATAAAATGTGGTGATGGGGCTGTAGAATGTGGTGATGGGGCTATAAAATGTGGATGGGGCTATAAAATGTGATGGGGCTGTAGAATGTGGTGATGGGGCTGTAGAATGTGGAGATGGGGCTATAAAATGTGGAGATGGGGCTATAAAATGTGGAGATGGGGCTGTAGAATATGGTGATGGGGCTATAAAATGTGGAGATGGGGCTATAAAATGTGGTGATGGGGCTATAAAATGTGGTGATGGGGCTATAAAATGTGGAGACGGGGCTATAAAATGTGGAGATGGGGCTGTAGAATGTGGTGATGGGGCTATAAAATGTGGAGACGGGGCTATAAAATGTGGTGATGGGGCTGTAGAATGTGGTGATGGGGCTATAATATGTGGTGATGGGGCTATAAAATGTGGTGATGGGGCTATAAAATGTGGTGATGGGGCTATAAAATGTGGTGATGGGGCTGTAGAATATGGTGATGGGGCTGTAGAATATGGTGATGGGGCTATAAAATGTGGTGATGGGGCTGTAGAATGTGGTGATGGGGCTGTAGAATGTGGTGATGGGGCTATAAAATGTGGTGATGGGGCTGTAGAATGTGGTGATGGGGCTGTAGAATGTGGTGATGGGGCTATAAAATGTGGTGATGGGGCTGTAGAATGTGGTGATGGGGCTATAATATGTGGTGATGGGGCTGTAGAATGTGGTGATGGGGCTATAAAATGTGGTGATGGGGCTATAAAATGTGGTGATGGGGCTATAAAATGTGGTGATGGGGCTGTAGAATGTGGTGATGGGGCTATAAAATGTGGTGATGGGGCTATAAAATGTGGTGATGGGGCTGGTGATGGGGCTATAAAATGTGGTGTGCTATAAAATGTGGTGATGGGGCTGTAGAATGTGGTGATGGGGCTATAAAATGTGGTGATGGGGCTATAAAATGTGATGTGGCTGTAGAATGTGGTGATGGGGCTATAAAATGGGGTGATGGCGATGGGGGGGCTATAAGGGAAAATGTCACCATGGACAATTTCTTCACTTCACTGGGGAACAAGTTGTGGGGAGAATAGCACCTGCACAGCCATTGTAATCCTCAGGGGTGCAGAAGAATGGAAAACTGACACAATTTAGCAAAAACCAGGACTATCACGCAATAACCAGACAATGGAATGTCAAATGTCAAGCAAGTTAAAGATAAAAATAAAGATCTGTGTCAACTGTTAGGACAAGGGACAACAGCTAAATCAAATGTGGTGATGGGGCTGTAGAATATGGTGCTATAAAATGTGGTGATGGGGCTATAAAATGTGGTGATGGGGCTATAAAATGTGGTGGGGCTATAAAATGTAAAATGTGGTGATGGGGCTATAAAATGTGGTGATGGGGCTGTATGGGGCTATAAAATGTGGTGATGGGGCTATAAAATGTGGTGATGGGGCTGTAGAATGTGGTGATGGGGCTATAAAATGTGGTGATGGGGCTATAAAATGTGGTGATGGGGCTGTAGAATGTGGTGATGGGGCTATAAAATGTGGTGATGGGGCTATAAAATGTGATGTGGCTGTAGAATGTGGTGATGGGGCTATAAAATGTGATGGGGCTCTAGAATATGGCGATGGGGTTTGTGGAACCTAACATTGTTAAGGGGAGAAATGTCACCATGGACAATTTCTTCACTTCACTGTCATCGGCGAACAAGTTGCTTGGGGAGAAAACAAGTCTGGCCAGCACCATGAAAATATATAGCACCTGCACAGCCATTGTAATCCTCAGGGGTGCAGAAGAATGAGAAAACTGGACACAATTTAGCAAAAACCAGAGACTATCACGCACTATAACCAGACAATGGAATGTCAAAGTGTGTCAAGCAAGTTAAAGATAAAAATAAAGATCTGTGTCAACTGTTAGGACAAGGGACAACAGCTAAATCAAATCGAATCTAATTGTATATGTCACATGTGCCGAATACAAAAGGTTTAGATTTACTGTGAAATGCATAATTACTGTGAATGCTTTTTAAATATATATATTTTTTTAAATATAGCCGACGGTAATATGAGGAAATATTGAATTGTAATGATACCCAAGGTCTTCATAAACACAACCAAATTATTATTTATGCGATGGCATATGACATATTGTATTATAAAAATATATTGAATGTTGCCGTCAAAATGACTGTTCATTAGCTTGAAGGGGGGGGTCCATCGAGGCCCAGCGGTTCTAGGGTTAACATGTGATTGCTAACACTATGTACTCTGCCTGTGTGTGTGTGTGTGTGTGTGTGTGTGTGTGTGTGTGTGTGTGTGTGTGTGTGTGTGTGTGTGTGTGTGTGTGTGTGTGTGTGTGGCACAAAGTCAGTTATGGCGTTCTATTACACTGATGAGCGATTTCCTTCACATAAATATTAGATTCATTCTGAATAATGCTTTATGGCAGGCACCACCATTCAAACCAGCCTGAATATGAAGGAAACATCTCTACCAACGGTTTTCCTCCTGGGAAGGAGAGGAGGACCAAAATGCAGCGTGGTTATTGCATCTTTAATAAAAGACGAAAACGTAAACACTATACAAATACAAAATAAGAAAACCAAAACAGTCCTAACTGGTGCAGAGAACACAGAGACAGGAAACAACCACCCACAAGAAACCTAAAGAATATGGCTGCCTAAATATGGTTCCCAATCAGAGACAATGATAAACACCTGCCTCTGATTGAGAACCACTCCAGGCAACCATAGACTTACCTAGAACACTCAACTGAACACAACCCCATAGACTACAAAACCCCTAGACAAAAAAAGACACAAATCACCCATGTCACACCCTGGCCTAACCAACATAATAAAGAAAACACAGAATACTAAGGCCAGGGCGTGACACATCTTTGTGATTGAGCTGTGCATAATAGTGAACAATACTTTCTGTTTTACAGATGTATCCCATTTTAATGAACAGATTTACAATTTTAACTGCAGAAATTCCTAATATTTTTTATTTAAAAAAAAACATGTTTACAATTGCTTCCATTTTTGGCTTTACAATCAGATTGTTGGCATTATTGTTGTGGCTATCCTCTCTTGAATTAATATCACAGACAAGTAAACATTTATTTCAAAAATAAAATAAAACGCAAGGTAGAAAACATTTTTTGGGACAAATGGAAACAGAGAAAGGAGGGGGAGAGATAGAGGTCATTTGTCCCCAGTAAATTCATGCTCTCTCCTGTCTATCTAACCTTGACTAAAGTATGGGTTTCATTTCTGATAGTCCATCTACCTTTATGAAATATGGACTGAGTTTAGCTGAGGTGGTAGAAAAAAAAGATAGACTAGACCTAACCCACTCTATTAAATTAGTCAAAACAGGAACATTTTTACATCTGGCTCGAAACTAATAAGGAAAATGATCTAAACAGAGAAAAATGTCCTTAAGTGTGCTACCTATATCCCCCCAGTAGAATCCCCATACTTTAACAATGACTGCTTCTCCACCTAGAGGGGATATCAAACATTTACAGGCCCAGGGACATGTACTAGTCTGTGGCGACCTAATTTCCAGAACTGGAGAAGAATTTGACACCCTGAGCACACAGGGGGACAAACACCTTCCTGGAGGTGACAGCATTCCCTCCCCATATGCCTCCCTAGACACAACTACGACAACATAAAGAGAAATGGGTCACAACTCTTACAGCTTTGTCAGACGCTGGGTAAATACACAGTCAAAGGCTTCAAGGGGACTCCTTTGGTAGGTGCACCTACAGCTCAGTTATTGGCAGTAGTACAGTAGACTACTTTATCACTGACCGTAACCCAGAGTCTCTTAGAGTGTTCACAGTCCGCTGACGCCCCTATCAGATCTCAGTAAAACCACACTCTACTTGAACAGAGCTATGCTCTATCATGAGGCATCAAAGTCAAAGGAACTGAATAATATTAAGAAATGCTATAGAGGGAAGGAAAGTAGTGTGGGGAACCTACCAAAAAACAATTAAGCAACAATGAATTCAATCCCTTCTAGATCATTTTCTGGACAAAATGTTTCACTCCTGAGTGGCACATCGGTCTAAGGCACTGCATATCAGTGCTAGAGGTGTCATTTCAGACCCTGATTCGATTCCTGGCTGTATCGGAACCAACTGGTATTGTGAGTCCCATAGGGTGCCGCACAATTGGCCCAGCGTTGTTAGGGGTCGGCCGGCGTAGGCCATCATTGTAAAGAAGATTTTGTTCATAACTGACTTACCTAGCGGTATACACCATGTCAGAAATCAACTCATTGTAATTGAAGAATCCATAGATTCTAACAACTTCTTGGAAAATTGTAAAACTCTAAACAAACAGCAAGAACAAAGACTTATCTATTCAAAACGGAGATGTACGGATAAATCACTCCTCCAATCTTTTTGACACTAAAGATCAAACAGCAAAAACAGATCAAGATCAAATGAAAATCCTAGAATCAACTATTAAGGACTACCGGAACCCATGCGTTTTTAAGGACTACCGGAACCCATGCGTTTTTAAGGACTACCGGAACCCATGCGTTTTTAAGGACTACCGGAACCCATGCGAACCCATGCGTTTTTAGGACTACCGGACGTTTTTAAGGACTACCGGAACCCATGTTTTAAGGACTACCGGAACCCATTTTAAGGACTACCGGAACCCATGCGTTTTTAAGGACTACCGGAACCCATGCGTTTTTAAGGACTACCGGAACCCATGCGTTTTTAAGGACTACCGGAACCCATGCGTTTTTAAGGACTACCGGAACCCATGCGTTTTTAAGGACTACCGGAACCCATGCGTTTTTAAGGACTACCGGAACCCATGCGTTTTTAAGGACTACCGGAACCCATGCGTTTTTTGTTGGATTTTTTTGTACCATCATCTTTGAAATACAAGAGAAGGGCCATAATGTATTATTCCAGCCCAGGCGCAATTTAGATTTCGACCACTACTAGATGGCAGCTGTGCAAAGTGTAAAACTGATCCAACGAATCATTGCATTTCTGTTCAAAATGTTGTATCAAGACTACCCAAATGTGCTTAATTGGTTAATTCATATGTTTTCAAGTTCATAACTGTGCACTCTCCTCAAATATTAGCATGGTATTCTTTCACTGTAATAGTTACTGTAAATTGGACAGTGCAGTTTTAAGCTTTAATTTAAGCTTTCTGCCAATATCAGATATGTCTATGTCCTGGGAAATGTTCTTGTTACTTACAACCTCATGCTAATCGCATTAGCCTACGTTAGCTCAACCGTCCTGCGGGGGACCCACCGATCCTGTAGGGGTTTTAAGAGAAGACAGTGTCCACAAAATGAGGTGGAAACTGAGCTGCACTTCCGAACCTGCCAAATGAATGACCATATTAGAGACACATATTTCCCTCAGATTACACAGACCCACAGAGAATTAAAAAACCAATCCAATTTTGATAAACTCCCATATCTACTGGGTGAAATACCACAGTGTGCCATCACAGCAGCAAGATCTGTGACCTGTTGCCACAAGATAATGGTAACCAGTGAAGAACAAACATCACTGTAAATACAACCTATATTTATGTTTATTTTTTTTAACTATTTGCGTATTACAACACCGTACATAGACATAATACTCCTTATTATTTTGGGACTATACATTATTTATTGTTTATTATCTAGTTCACTTGCTTGCTTGAAGATATAAAACTGTATTTTTTTGTGAAGAAGTGGAATGACATTTACATTCATTTAATTTTGCACGCCCAATTTTTCAGTTTTTGATTTGTTAAAAAAGTTTGAAATATCTAATAAATGTCGTTCCACTTGATGATTGTGTCCCACTTGTTGTTGATTCTTCACAAAAAAATACAGTTTTATATATTTATGTTTGAAGCCTGAAATGTGGCAAAAGGTCGCAAAGTTCAAGGGGGCCGAATACTTTCGCAAGGCACTGTATGTTTCCCATGCCGGGAAAGCCCTTTACACAAACACACACACACATAAGTACACACACACGCACATATACACAGTAAGTCAGGGATATGCCATAGAATAGAGATGGGTTGGGTGTGTGTGTGCGCATGCATGTGTGCATGTGTGTGTGTGTGTGCGTGCATGTGTGTGTGCGTATGTGTGTGTGTGTTCAGGTGACAGGGAGGTCGAGAGGAGGGTGCTGACTATCACAGTTCAGGCTCTTTTTCAGGTCACACCTCTTTTAGAATACACAGGAGAGCTGTGTGTGTGTGTGTGTGTGTGTGTGTGTGTGTGTGTGTGTGTGTGTGCGTGTGTGCGTGTGTGTGTGTGTGTGTGCGTGCACATGGTGCATGTATGTGTGTGTGTGTGATTCCCTCTGCTGACTCATGGGTCCTTTTCATAGCACTGAAACAGGCTAAGTTGGCTGAATGGAGGAAATAATAAGATTTATTTCAGAAAGAAGGGATGAAGCGATAGAATTTTGGGCACGAGGAGGAAGGGGTAAGGAGGGATGGAGGAGGAAGGGGTAAGGAGGGATGGAGGAGGAAGGAGGGATGGAGGAGGAAGGAGTAAGAAGTAAGGAGGGATGGAGGAGGAAGGGGTAAGGAGGAATGGAGGAGAGATGGAGGAGGAAGGGGTA
This sequence comes from Oncorhynchus gorbuscha, assembly GCF_021184085.1. Lineage (NCBI taxonomy): Eukaryota > Metazoa > Chordata > Actinopteri > Salmoniformes > Salmonidae > Oncorhynchus > Oncorhynchus gorbuscha. Next base: position 13,428,262 of record NC_060185.1, on the reverse strand, counting down.
AGGAGGGATGGAGGAGTAAGAAGTAAGGAGGGATGGAGGAGGAAGGGGTAAGGAGGGATGGAGGAGTAAGGAGGGATGGAGGAGGAAGGGGTAAGGAGGGATGGAGGAGGAAGGGGTAAGGAGGGATGGAGGAGGAAGGGGTAAGGAGGGATGGAGGAGGAAGGGGTAAGGAGGGATGGAGTAGGAAGGGGTAAGGAGGGATGGAGTAGGAAGGAGGGATGGAGTAGGAAGGAGGGATGGAGTAGGAAGGAGGGATGGAGGAGGAAGGGGTAAGGAGGAAGGGGTAAGGAGGGATGGAGGAGGAAGGGGTAAGGAGGGATGGAGGAGGAAGGAGGGACGGAGGAGGAAGGAGTAAGGAGGGATGGAGGAGGAAGGTGTAAGGAGGGATGGAGGAGGAAGGGGTAAGGAGAGATGGAGGAGGAAGGAGGGATGGAGGAGGAAGGAGGGATGGAGGAGGAACGGGAAGGAGGGATGGAGGAGGAAGGAGTAAGGAGGGATGGAGGAGGAAGGAGGGATGGAGGCGGAAGGAGGGATGGAGGCGGAAGGAGGGACGAAGGAGGGATTAGGGAGTAAGGAGGGATGGAGGAGGAAGGAGGACGGAGGGACGAAGGAGGGATGAAGGAGTAAGGAGTAAGGAGGGATGGAGGAGGGACGAAGGAGGGATGGAGGAGGAAGTGGTAAGGAGAAATGGAGGAGGAAGGAGTAAGGAGGAACGGAGGAGGAAGGAGGGTAGGAGGAGGAAGGAGGAACGAAGGAGGGATGAAGGAGGAAGGAGGAACGAAGGAGGGATGGAGGAGGAAGGAGGACGGAGGGACGGAGGAGTAAGGAGTAAGGAGGGATGGAGGAGGAAGGAGGGACGAAGGAGGGATGGAGGAGGAAGTGGTAAGGAGAAATGGAGGAGGAAGGAGTAAGGAGGAACGGAGGAGGAAGGAGGGTAGGAGGAGGAAGGAGGAACGAAGGAGGGATGAAGGAGGAAGGAGGAACGAAGGAGGGATGAAGGAGGAAGGGGTAAGGAGGAATGGAGGAGGAAGGGGTAAGGAGGGATGGAAGAGGAAGGGGTAAGGAGGGATGGAAGAGGAAGGGGTAAGGAGGGATGGAGGAGGAAGGGGTAAGGAGGAATGGAGGAGGAAGGGGTAAGGAGGGATGGAGGAGGAAGGGGTAAGGAGGGATGGAGGAGGAAGGGGTAAGGAGGTATGGAGGAGGAAGGGGTAAGGAGGAATGGAGGAGAAAGGAGTAAGGAGGGATGGAGGAGGAAGGGGTAAGGAGGGATGGATGGAGGAAGGGGAGGGATGGAAGGGATGGATGGAGAGGAAGGGGTAAGGAGGGATGGAGGAGGGGAAGGAGGGATGGAGGAGGAAGGAGGGGATGGAGGAGGAAGGGGTAAGGAGGGATGGAGGAGGAAGGGGTAAGGAGGGATGGAGGAGGAAGGGGTAAGGAGGGAGGAAGGGGTAAGGAGGGATGGAGAGGAAGGGGTAAGGAGGGATGGAGGAGGAAGGGGTAAGGAGGGATGGAGGAGGAAGGAGGGGGGTAAGGAGGGATGGAGGAGGAAGGGGTAAGGAGGGATGGAGGAGGAAGGGGTAAGGAGGGATGAGGAGAAAGGAGTAAGGAGGGATGGAGGAGGAAGGGGTAAGGAGGGATGGAGGAGGAAGGAGGGACGGAGGAGGAAGGAGTAAGGAGGAACGGAGGAAGAAGGAGGGATGGAGGAGGAAGGAGGGACGAAGGAGTGATGGAGGAGTAAGGAGTAAGGAGGAACGGAGGAGGAAGGAGGGATGGAGGAGGAATGAGGGACGAAGGAGGGATGGAGGAGGAAGGGGTAAAGAGGGACGGAGGAAATAATTAAAGGTTGGAGAAATGAAGGGTTGGTTATGACAAAATTAATAAAGGGAGATGAAGACAGAGAGGGGGGTCTGGGCGAAAGGCTGACAAATAGTGTAACTTAAACTAGTGAATATATTGGTAAATCCATCGTCATTTCTCTCTCTGTTTCAACAATAAAGAAGTTGCTAGTAAGGTTCTAATGAACAAATATCTCAACATTTGTCACCAACCTTTTCTGAGTGAAGATCACTTTCTGAGTCAAAATGGAAGCTGAGACGTACCGCTCAGATGTTTTAAAAACATGACTTAATAAACATAAGCCTATGCAACATTAACCAATTAAAAACAGTTATGTAGCAATATGGTTTGTGCAGTAGGCTTTATGCCCTATACATTATTGCTGCATATTGGCTTTGCTTGAATTGCCCTGACAATGTTGTTCTTCTCAGATCATTTTGAAATGATATTTTAGACATTTAGATATATGATCACACTTGTAATAGATACATTGCTGTATTACTTGTGGCACAGCTGAGTGAGCATTATATATATATACAGTTGAAGTCAGAAGTTTGCATACACTTAGGTTGGAGCCATGAAAACTTGTTTTTCAACCACTCCACAAATTTCTTGTTAACAAACTGTAGTTCTGGCAAGTCGTTTAGGACAGCTACTTTGTGCCTGACACAAGTCATTTTACCAATAATTTTCAGTCACATTATTTTACTAATAATTCACTGTATCACAATTCCCGTGGGTCAGAAGTTTACATACACTAAGTTGACTGCCTTTTAACAGCTTGGAAAATTCCAGAAAAATATGTCATGGCTTTAAAAGCTTCTGATAGATTAATTGACATCATTTCAGTCAATTGGAGGTGTACCTGCGGTTGTATTTCAAGGCCTACCTTCAAACGCAGTGCCTCTTTGCTTGACATCAAAATAAATCAGCCAGGACCTCAGAAAACCAATTGTAGACCTCCACATGTCTGGTTCATCCTTGGGAGCAGTTTCCAAACGGCTGAAGGTACCACGTTCATCTGTACAAACAATAGTGCGCAAGTATAAACACCATGGGAGAATGCAGCAGTCATACCGCTTAGGAAGGAGACGAGTTCTGTCCCCCAGAGATGAACGTACTTTGGTGCGAGAAGTGCAAATCAATCCCAGAATAACAGCAAATGACCCTGTGTAGATGCTGAGGAAACAGGTACAGAAGTATCTATATCCACAGTAAAACAAGTCCTATATCGACATAGCCTTAAAGGTCGCTCAGCAAGGAAGAAGCCACTGCTCCAAAACCGCCACACACAAAAAAAAAGCCAGACTACGGTTTGCAACTGCACATGGGGACAAATATCGTACTTTTTGGAGAAATGTCCTCTGGTCTGATGAATCAAAAATAGAACTGTTTGGCCATAATGACCATTGTTATGTTGGAGGAAAAAGGGGGGGGCTTGCAAGCTGAAGAACACCATTCCAATTGTGAAGCACGGGGGTGGCAGCATCATGTTGTAAGGGGTGCTTTGCTGCAGGAGGTGCACTTCACAAAATTGATGATGTCATAAGGATGGAAAATTATCTGGATATATTGAAGCAACATCTCAAGTCATCGGTCAGGAAGTTAAAGCTTGGTTGCAAATGGGTCTTCCAAATAGATAATGACCCCAAGCATACTTCCAAAGTTGTGGCAAAATGGCTTAAGGACAACAAAGTCAAGGTATTGGATTGGCCATCACAAAGCCCTGACCTCAATCATATCAAACATTTGTGGGCAGAACTGAAAAAGCATGTGTGAGCAAGGAGGCCTTAAAACCTAATTCAGTTACACCAGCTCTGTCAGGAGGAATGGGCCAAAATTCAGCCAACTTATTGTGGGAAGCTTGTGGAAGATACGCTAAACATTTGACCTAAGTTAAACAATTTCAAGACAATGCTACCAAATACTAATTGAGTTTATGTAAACGTCTGACCCACTGGGAATGTGATGAAAGAAAAAAAAGGCTGAAATAAATCATTATCTCCACTACTATTCTGACATTTCACATTCTTAAAATAAAGTGGTGATCCTAACTGACCTAAGACAGGGCATTTTACCAATATGTCAGGAACTGTGAAAAACTGAGTTTAAATGTATTTGGCTAAGGTGTACCTGGGGAGGCAGGTAACCCAGTGGTTAGAGCGTTGGACTAATAACCAAAAGGTTGCAAGATCGAATCCCTGAGCTGCCAAGGTAAAAATCTGTTGTTCTGCCCCTGAACAAGGCCATTAACCCACTGTTCTTCGGCATTGAAATTAAGAATTTGTTCTTAACTGACTTGCCTAGCGAAACAAAGATAAAATGTAAACTTCTGACTTCAACTGTATATACAGTATAAGAATACAAATATATATACATTGGGGTGAACAAGTATTTGATACACTGCAGATTTCGGAGGTTTTCCTACTTACAAAGCATGTAGAGGTCTTCAACTGTGAGATACTGAATCTAAAACAAAAATCCAGAAAATCACATTGTATGATTTTTAAGTAATTCATTTGCATTTTATTGCATGACATAAGTATTTGATACATCAGAAAAGCAGAACTTAATATTTGGTACAGAAAACATTGTTTGCAATTACAGAGATCATACGTTTCCTGTAGTTCTTGACCAGGTTTGCACACACTGCAGCAGGGATTTTTGCCCACTCCTCCATACACACCTTCTCCAGATCCTTCAGGTTTCGGGGCTGTCGCTGGGCAATATGGACTTTCAGCTCCCTCCAAAGATTTTCTATTGGGTTCAGGTCTAGAGACTGGCTGGGCCACTCCAGGACCTTGAGATGCTTCTTATGGAGCCACTCCTTAGTTGCCCTGGCTGTGTGTTTCGGATCGTTGTCATGCTGGAAGACTTAGCCACGACCCATCTTCAATGCTCTTACTGAGGGAAGGAGGTTGTTGGCCAAGATCTCGCGATACATGGCCCCATCCATCCTTCCCTCAATACAGTGCAGTCATCATGTCCCCTTCGCAGAAAAGCATCCCCAAAAAATGATGTTTCCACCTCCATGCTTCACGGTGGGGATGGTGTTCTTGGGGTTGTACTCATCCTTCTTCTTCCTCCAAACACAGCGAGTGGAGTTTAGACCAAAAAGCTCTATTTTTGTCTTATCAGACCACATGACCTTCTCCCATTCCTCCTCTGGATCATCCAGATGGTCATTGGCAAAATTCAGATGGGCCTGGACATGCGCTGGCTTGAGCAGGGGGACCTTGCGTGCGCTGCAGGATTTTAATCCATGACGGCGTAGTGTGTTACTAATGGTTTTCTTGGAGACTGTGGTCCCTGCTCTCCTCATGTCATTGACCAGGTCCTGCCATGTAGTTCTGGGCTGATCCCTCACCTTCCTCATGATCATTGATGCCCCACGAGGTGAGATCTTGCATGGAGCCCCAGACCGAGGGTGATTGAGGTCATCTTGAACTTCTACCATTTTCTAATAATTGTGCCAACAGTTCTTGCCTTCTCACCAAGCTGCTTGCCTTTTGTCCTGTAGCCCATTCCATCCCTGTGCAGGTCTACAATTTTATCGCTGGTGTCCTTACACAGCCCCTCTGGTCTTGTCCATTGTGGAGAGGTTGGAGTCTGTTTGATTGAGTGTGTGGACAGGTGTCTTTTATACAGGTAACGAGTTGAAACATGTGCAATTAATACAGGTAATGAGTGGAGAACAAGGGGGCTTCTTAAAGAAAAACTAACAGGTCTGTGAAAGCCGGAATTCTTACCGGTTGGTAGGTGATCAAATACTTATTTCATGCAATAAAATGCAAATTAATTACTTAAAAATCATACAATGTGATTTTCTGGATTTTTGTTTTAGATTCCGTATCTCACAGTTGAAGTGCACCTATGATTTAAAAAAATTACAGACCTCGACATGCTTTGTAAGTAAGAAAACCTGCAAAACCCACCCAATACCGTATGTAGTAGTAGTGTGTGTGAGCACTTGCATGTAAGTGTGTAGGGGTGTGTGTGTGTGTGTGAGTGAGTGTGTGTGCATGTGAGTGTGAATGAGTGACTGGTTTGCCAGTTAAGTGTAATAAAGCACTGGACTAAAGTAATGTGATGAGATTAATGACCTGGCCAACCATGAATACAGCAGAGCTCCTCCCCACTCTCTCTCTCTCTCTCTCTCTCTCTCTCTCTCTCTCTCTCTCTCTCTCTCTCTCTCTCTCTCTCTCTCTGTATATATATATATATATATATATATATATATATATATATATATATATATATATATATATATATATATATATATATATATATCGGAAGTGTATGGGGCACCCGTCATCAAAGCTATGGTCCCAGAGCTCAGCCTCAAACTACAAAGACTCTACATCTATGAGATGTAATCAATAATTCACTACTCTACTGTGGATCACAATAAAAAACCTTCCCTCCTCACTTTACCCTAGGAATACCCTAGCAGAGTAATAGAGAAATGCACCAAGGACCAATAACAAAGGAGAAATCAGTGTCTTCCTCCATTAGGCTACTGTGCTCCTGTCTGAAACGACACGCTGTTCCTCGTATAGTACATTACTTTAGGCCAGAGGGACACAGTCACCATAATGGAGGTATACAGTACACCGTAGGCAAATAACAATGGGATTTCCCTCCTGATCCAGATGCCTGAAGATGCCTGGCTCAGACTGGGGGTGTATCTCAATGGTCTGCCTGAAGATGCCTGGCTCAGACTGGGGGTGTATCTCCATGGTCTGCCTGAAGATGCCTGGCTCAGACTGGGGTGTATCTCAATGGTCTGCCTGAAGATGCCTGGCTCAGACTGGGGGTGTATCTCAATGGTCTGCCTGAAGATGCCTGGCTCAGACTGGGGGTGTATCTCAATGGCCTGCCTGAAGATGCCTGGCTCAGACTGGGGGTGTATCTCCATGGTCTGCCTGAAGATGCCTGGCTCAGACTGGGGGTGTATCTCAATGGTCTGCCTGAAAATGCCTGGCTCAGACTGGGGGTGTATCTCAATGGTCTGCCTGAAGATGCCTGGCTCAGACTGGGGGTGTATCTCAATGGCCTGCCTGAAGATACCTGGCTCAGACTGGGGGTGTGTCTCAATGGTCTTCCTGAAGATGCCTGGCTCAGACTGGGGGTGTATCTCAATAGTCTGCCTGAAGATACCTAGCTTGGGAAGGAGGACAGGGTTGGACTGAAAACCCACAGGACGGTAGATCTCCAGGAAGAGGGTTGGACTGAAAACCCACAGGACGGTAGATCTCAGGAAGAGGGTCGGACTGAAAACCCACAGGACGGTAGATTTCCAGGAAGAGGGTTGGACTGAAAACCCACACAGGACGGTAGATCTCCAGGAAGTGGTTTGGACTGAAAACCCACAGGACGGTAGATTTCCAGGAAGAGGGTTGGACTGAAAACCCACACAGGACGGTAGATCTCCAGGAAGAGGGTTGGACTGAAAACCCACAGGACGGTAGATTTCCAGAAAGAGGGTTGGATTGAAAACCCACAGGACGGTAGATTTCCAGGAAGAGGGTTGGACTGAAAACCCATAGGACGGTAGATTTCCAGGAAGAGGGCTGGACTGAAAACCCACAGGACGGGAAATTTCCAGGAAAAGGGTTGGACTGAAAACCCACAGGACGGTAGATTTCCAGGAAGAGGGCTGGACTGAAAACCCACAGGACGGTAGCTCTCAGGAAAAGGGTTGGACTGAAAACCCACAGGACGGTAGATTTCCAGGAAGAGGGCTGGACTGAAAACCCACAGGACGGTAGCTCTCAGGAAGAGGGTTGGACTGAAAACCCACAGGACGGTAGATCTCAGGAAGAGGGTCGGACTAAAAACCCACAGGACGGTACATCTCCAGGAAGAGGGTTGGACTGAAAACCCACAGGACGGTAGATTTCCAGGAAGAGGGCTGGACTGAAAACCCACAGGACGGGAGATTTCCAGGAAGAGGGTTGGACTGAAAACCCACAGGACGGTAGATTTCCAGGAAGAGGGCTGGACTGAAAACCCACAGGACGGTAGATCTCCAGGAAGAGGGTTGGACTGAAAACCCACAGGACGGTAGATTTCCAGGAAGAGGGCTGGACTGAAAACCCACAGGACGGTAGATCTCCAGGAAGAGGGTTGGACTGAAAACCCACAGGACGGTAGATCTCAGGAAGAGGGTTGGACTGAAAACCCACAGGACGGTTGATCTCCAGGAAGAGGGTCGGACTGAAAACCCACAGGACGATAGATTTCCAGGAAGAGGGATGGACTGAAAACCCACAGGACGGTAGATCTCCAGGAAGAGGGTTGGACTGAAAACCCACAGGACGGTAGATCTCAGGAAGAGGGTTGGACTGCCCTGAAGTACTCCTTTCAAAACAGAGTTCATTATCCAATAATTTGAGGATGATCTCATTATTCCGTACTCCAGTCCAGTCAATCATATACAACTTCAAATCTCTCTAATCCATTTAAATACGGGCTGGGGGGGAAATGTAATGTAATTGTATTAGAATATGACTTAAGAATCCAATGAAGAAGGATAACCAAATGTATGTAAATGACTCTTCAAGACCACAGGGGTTATATGCTCCTTGACGATTACAGGCGACGATGACACTAACTCTGCTCTCTCCTGGACTTTCCATGAAGTTAAATATAACAATTTCTTAACACTAATCATTTGAGGGAGAAGTCAGCAATTAGATCCAGTCAGAATGCTCGACACTGGACCCTGTGAAGGGTGGTATAGATTGAGGGATTCTGTGTGGGGTTACATGTCTTGTGATGTAGACAGGGGATCTGTGAAGGGTTAAATGATAGACAGGGGATCTCTTAACACTAATCATTTGAGGAGACAGGGGATCTGCAATTAGATCCAGATCAGAATGATCTGTGAAGGATTACATACCTGGTGATGTAGACTTGAGGGATTCTGTGTGGGGTTACATGTCTTGTGATGTAGACAGGGGATCTGTGAAGGATTACATACCTGGTGATGTAGACAGGGGATCTGTGAAGAGTTACATGCCTTGTGATGTAGACAGGGGATCTGTGAAGGATTACATACCTGGTGATGTAGACATGGGATCTGTGAAGGATTACATACCTGGTGATGTAGACTGTGATGATTCTGTGAAGGGTTAAATGTATTGTGATGTAGACAGGGGATCTGTGAAGGATTACATACCTGGTGATGTAGACTGTGATGATTCTGTGAAGGGTTAAATGTATTGTGATGTAGACAGGGGATCTGTGAAGGATTACATACCTGGTGATGTAGACAGGGGATCTGTGAAGGGTTGAGTGTTTTATCCAGGTCGTTTATTTCGGGAATCATCCAAGTTGTCTCCGATGAGGGATGAACTAGTTAGACAAGTGTTTGGGATCGATGACAGCACACACAGACACGCATGCGCACGCACACACGCACACACGCACACACACGCACACACGCATGCATATGTGCACACACACACGTGCACACACACACACACACAAATCGCTATCTATCAAGGATTCTGATGGATACTCCATGCACTGCAGATATCTCACACACACACACACACACACACACACACACACACACACACACACACACACACACACACACACACACACACACACACACACACACACACACACACACACACACACACACACACACACACACACACACACACACACACACACACACACACACACACACACACACACACACACACAGTCATAAAGGTTGTTTGGGGTTATCAACCATTTAGCAGCAGATGACCCACAGTCGACAGGCTATGATGTAGTGCATGAGCCCAGCAAATTCAATTAGAGGTCAGAGGTCATCACACACATCAGCATGGGGCATCCGTCACGACCTCCATAGATTTTGTGTACAGATAGTGTGTGTGTGTGTGTGTGTGTGTGTGTGTGTGTGTGTGTGTGTGTGTGTGTGTGTGTGTGTGTGTGTGTGTGTGTGTGTGTGTGTGTGTGTGTGTGTGTGTGTGTGTGTGTGTGTGTGTGTGTGTGTGTGTGTGTGTGTGTGTGTGTGTGTGTGTGTGTGTGTTCTGTTTATACAAGCAATAAGGTTGTTTATTTTAAATGGGTTCATGTGGCTGTTTAGCATTTACAAGTCCACCGAGGATTGAGTTCAAAGCTGAGCAGAACTACTCCTTCTAAAGACAGCCATGTTGTCTGTTAGAACAGGAGAGCAGAACTACTCCTTCTAAAGACAGCCATGTTGTCTGTTAGAACAGGTGAGCAGAACTACTCCTTCTAAAGACAGCCGTGTTGTCTGTTAGAACAGGAGAGCAGAACTACTCCTTCTAAAGACAGCCGTGTTGTCTGTTAGAACAGGAGAGCAGAACTACTCCTTCTAAAGACAGCCGTGTTGTCTGTTAGAACAGGAGAGCAGAACTACTCCTTCTAAAGACAGCCGTGTTGTCTGTTAGAACAGGTGAGCAGAACTACTCCTTCTAAAGACAGCCGTGTTGTCTGTTAGAACAGGAGAGCAGAACTACTCCTTCTAAAGACAGCCGTGTTGTCTGTTAGAACAGGAGACCAGAACTACTCCTTCTAAAGACAGCCATGTTGTCTGTTAGAACAGGAGAGCAGAACTACTCCTTCTAAAGACAGCCGTGTTGTCTGTTAGAACAGGAGAGCAGAACTACTCCTTCTAAAGACAGCCGTGTTGTCTGTTAGAACAGGAGAGCAGAACTACTCCTTCTAAAGACAGCCGTGTTGTCTGTTAGAACAGGAGAGCAGAACTACTTCTTCTAAAGACAGCCGTGTTGTCTGTTAGAACAGGAGAGCAGAACTACTCCTTCTAAAGACAGCCGTGTTGTCTGTTAGAACAGGAGAGCAGAACTACTCCTTCTAAAGACAGCCGTGTTGTCTGTTAGAACAGGAGAGCAGAACTACTCCTTCTAAAGACAGCCGTGTTGTCTGTTAGAACAGGAGAGCAGAACTACTCCTTCTAAAGACAGCCGTGTTGTCTGTTAGAACAGGAGAGCAGAACTACTCCTTCTAAAGACAGCCGTGTTGTCTGTTAGAACAGGTGAGCAGAACTACTCCTTCTAAAGACAGCCGTGTTGTCTGTTAGAACAGGAGAGCAGAACTACTCCTTCTAAAGACAGCCGTGTTGCCTGTTAGAACAGGAGAGCAGAACTACTCCTTCTAAAGACAGCCGTGTTGTCTGTTAGAACAGGAGAGCAGAACTACTCCTTCTAAAGACAGCCGTGTTGTCTGTTAGAACAGGAGAGCAGAACTACTCCTTCTAAAGACAGCCGTGTTGTCTGTTAGAACAGGAGAGCAGAACTACTCCTTCTAAAGACAGCCATGTTGCCTGTTAGAACAGGTGAGCAGAACTATTTTCCTTGGGGGACCTTTTATCCGTCCCTTTTAATCAGAGAGTGAATAACCTAATGTGGGTTCTCTCTGGCTAGACGATAGCATTAATTAATCAATGAAGTGTCATGGAGAAACTGAAGGAAAAAAGCAGGACTGATGGCCTCCTGAACTGGAGTTACCCACCTCTACACTGGGCTCCTCCAGATGGGGATCTGCTGAAGACAGACAGCTGAAACCAGACAGTTAAAGACAGACAGCTGAAACCAGACAGTTAAAGACAGACAGCTAAAGACAGACAGTTAAAGACAGACAGCTGAAACCAGACAGCCAAAGACAGACAGCTGAAACCAGACAGTTAAAGACAGACAGTTTAAGACAGACAGCTGAAACCAGACAGTTAAAGACAGATAGTTAAAGACAGACAGATGAAACCAGACAGTTAAAGACAGACAGTTAAAGACACACAGTTAAAGACAGACAGTTAAAGACAGACATATGAAACCAGACAGTCAAAGACAGACAGTTAAAGACAGACAGTTAAAGACACACAGTTTGTCATGCAGGTGAAAGAGGACCCAAAAGCGACTTAACAGAAACAGAGTTTATTCAAGTCCAAACAGGGAATAACAGAAATCCTCTAGTCTGTAGAGGGGAATAACAGGAGAAGCGGCCAAAGACAGAGGCCGTAGTTGACAGAGACACCTGCTCACACGCAGCATCTGATGAAGGCAAAAAACACGACAGGACAGGGCGAAACACAATCACAGCACGGTGAATTCTAAACAAGGAAGACAGGACAGGAACGGAACACAAAGGAATAAATAGGGACTCCAATCAGGGGAAAGGATCGGGAACAGGTGTGGGAAGACTAAATGATGATTAGGGGAATAGGAACAGACGATAGAGAGAAGAAGAGCGAGAGAGTGAGAGAGGGAGGGGGAGAGAGAGGGATAGAAAGAGGGAAAGAACCTAATAAGACCAGCAGAGGGAAACGAATAGAATGGGGAGCACAGGGACGAGACATGATAATAAATGACAAACATGACACAGTTAACCTCTTGAACCTCTGGGGGCAGTATTTCATTTTTGGATGAAAAACGTTCCCATTTTAAACAAGATATTTTTTCACGGAAAGATGCATATAATTGACAGCTTTGGAAAGAAAACACTCTGACGTTTCCAAAACTGCAAATATATTGTCTGTGAGTGCCACAGAACTAATGCTACAGGCGAAACCAAGATGAAATTTCATACAGGAAGTGAGCCAGATGTTTGAGGCGCTGTGTTCCAATGTCTCCTTATATGGCTGTGAATGCGCAAGGAATGAGCCTACACATTCTGACATTTCCCCAAGGTGTTTGCAGCATTGTGGCGTATTTGTAGGCATATCATTGGAAAATTGACCATAAGAGACTACATTTACCAGGTGTCCGCTCGGTGTCCTCCGTCGAAACTATTGCATAATCTCCAGGTGCGTGCATTTTTCCATTTTGAACAGAGGAGAAACCAAACTGCATCGAGTGACTTATCATCGAATAGATATGTGAAAAACACCTTGAGGATTGATTCTAAACAACGTTTGCCATGTTTCTGTCAATATTATGGAGTTAATTTAGAAAAAGGTTTGCGTTGTAATGACTGAATTGTCAGGGGGTTTTCTTAGCCAAACGTGATGAACATAACCAAGCGATTTCTCCTACACAAATAATATTTTGGGAAAAACTGAACATTTGCTATCTAACTGAGAGTCTCCTCATTGAAAACATCCGAAGTTCTTCAAAGGTAAATTATTTTATTTGAATGCTTTTCTTGTTTTTGTGAAAATGTTGCCTGCTGAATGCTAGGCTTAATGCTATGCTAGCTATCAATACTCTTACACAAATGCTTGTGTAGCTTTGGTTGAAAAGCATTTTTTGAAAATCTGAGATGACAGTGTTGTTAACAAAAGGCTAAGCTTGTGAGCCAATATATTTATTTCATTTCATTTGCGATTTTCATGAATAGTTAACGTTGCGTTATGGTAATGAGCTTGAGGCTATAATTACGCTCCCGGATACGGGATTGCTCGTCGCAACAGGTTAAAGACAGACAGTTAAGAGAGGGTGGGGGGGTTATCTAATTCTGACATGATACTGTGAGAGCTAAAAGGTGTTTGGGTGAGGGGTGATAAAGTAGAGGTGAGGCCAGGTGAGTTTGACTGAAGCTGAATGGCACAGTGATTCTCTCACTACCATTAAGTATTAACCTCTTGCTCCTACCTAGCACGCAGGCGTCCCATCTAGAGCTCTGGAAATGCAAATGCGCTACGCTAAATGCTAATAGTATTAGTTAAAACTCAAACGTTCATTAAAATACACATGCAGGGTATTGAATTAAAGCTACACTCGTTGTGAATCCAGGCAACAAGTCAGATTTTTAAAATGCTTTTCGGCGAAAGCATGAGAAGCTATTATCTGATAGCATGTAACACCCCAAAAGACCCGCAGGGGACGTAAACAAAATAATTAGCATAGTCGTCGCTACACAAACCGCACAAATAAAATATAAAACATTCATTAATTTTGACCATCTTCTTTGTTGGCACTCCTAGATGTCCCATAATCACTATTGGGTCTTTTTTTGATTAAATCAGTCCATATATAGCCTAGATATCGATCTATGAAGACTGTGTGATAAACGGAAAAAAATAGCGTTTCATAACGTAACGTCATTTTTTTTTATTCAAAAAGTCGACAATAAACTTTCACAAAACACTTCGAAATACTTTTGTAATGCAACTTTAGGTATTAGTACACGTTAATAAGCGATAAAATTCATCAGGAGGCGATGTAACTTCTATAGCTGTCCGTCTTGAAAAGATGTCTGGAGAGAGCTCAACCAAAACATCCGGTCGGAGACCGGAGGGAATCAGTTCCCTTGATTCGGTTTGACCAAGAATCAAAGCTGAATCAAATGACAAGACTCTAGACATCGTGTGGAAGCTGTAGGCACTGAAACCTCGGCCTCATGTAATTCGGTTCACTTTGAACAATTCCTGGAAGTAGCGCAAGGATATTTATTTCCATTTTCAGTGATCAGATTTTCTTGCACTTTTCGATGAAACGCACGTTCTGTTATAGTCACAGCCGTGATTTAACCAGTTTTATAAACGTCTGAGTGTTTTCTATCCACACATACTAATCATATGCATATACTATATTCCTGGCCTGAGTAGCAGGGCGCTGAAATGTTGCGCGATTTTTAACAGAATGTTCGAAAAAGTAGAGGGTCGACTGAAGAAGATAATGACACAAATGAAGGCATTGAAACAGGACAAATTCAAATTGGAAAGCCAAATGCACACACACACACACACACACACACACACACACACACACACACACACACACACACACACACACACACACACACACACACACACACACACACACACACACACACACACACACACACACACACACACACACACACACACACATTCTATCATGTTAGGGACCCACTCTTTCGTCTCAATGTTATTAGACTGTATTCCATTGCTCGACAACATCATTAGATTACCAAAGGTTCCTGGAATACACTTTGAGTGTACTGTTTTCACTCCAAAAACACACACACACACACACACACACGCACACACACAGATACGTAAACACTCCCCCGTTTGGCATTGGACGGCAATATTCAGATGAATCAGTCCAATAGATAAATTAGGCTGGGAGATATACTGGTAATGGGTGGGGTTATGTCTCTTTTGGAAAATGATCCTCTCAAGAGTGCCAATGGGCATTCAGCAATGGACTCTTCACTCATACTGTAACATGATTAGATATTATGGAGGTGCTTTTAACTTCCTGTCTCCTCTTCCCTCTGATGACCTGATAGGGATTCCCCTCTGAGCTTCATCATAGAAATATAACAAGTAGAACAGACAGAGATAATCTCTATCTACACTACCGTTCAAAAGTTTGGGGTCACTTAGAAATGCCCTTGTTTTTGAAAATAAAAAAAATAAAAATGTCCATTAAAAACAACATCAAATTTAACAGAAATACAGTGTAGACATTGTTATTGTTGTTCATGACTATTATAGCTGGAAACGGCTAATTTTCTATAGAATATCTACACATGACTACAGAGGCCCATTATCAGCAACCATCGCTCTTGTGTTCCAGTGGCACGTTGTGAATGTTTGAGAAACAGACGCCTCACAAGTGTTTAACTGGCAGCTTCATAAAATGGTTACCGCAAAACACCAGTCTCAACGTCAACAGCGTAGAGGCAACTCCGGGATGCTGGCCTTCTAGGCAGAGTTGCATAGAAAAAGCCATATCTCAGACTGGTCAATAAAACTAAAAGATGGAAAAAGAACAGAGACACTGGACAGAGGAACTCTGACTAGAAGGCCAGCATCCCAGAGTCGCCTCTTCACTGTTGGCGTTGAGACTGGACAGAGGAACTCTGACAAGAAGGCCAGCATCCCAGAGTCGCCTCTTCACTGTTGGCGTTGAGACTGGACAGAGGAACTCTGACAAGAAGGCCAGCATCCCAGAGTCGCCTCTTCACTGTTGGCGTTGAGACTGGACAGAGGAACTCTGACAAGAAGGCCAGCATCCCGGAGTCGCCTCTTCACTGTTGACCTTGACACTGGACAGAGGCACCAATTTGTAAGTCGCTCTGGATAAGAGCGTCTGCTAAATGACTTAAATGTAATGTAAATGTAGAAGGCCAGCATCCCGGAGTCGCCTCTTCACTGTTGACGTTGAGACTGGTGTTTTGCGGGTACTATTTAATGAAGCTGCCAGTTGAGGACTTGTGAGGCATCGGTTTCTCAAACTAGACACTCTAATGTACTTTTCCTCTTGCTCAGTTGTGCACCAGGGCCTCCCACTCCTCTTTCTATTCTGGTTAGTGACAGTTTGCGCTGTTCTGTGAAGCATATAGTACACAGCGTTGTGCGAGATATTCAGTTTCTTTGCAATTTCTCAATTGGAATAGCCTTCATTTCTCAGAAAATGAATAGACTGAGAGTTTCAGAAGAAAGGCCTTTGTTTCTGGACATTTTGAGCCTGTAATCTGACTCACAAATGCTGATGCTTCAGATACTCAACAGGAGTATCACAGGAGTGATGTTTGCTGATAATGGGCCTCTGTACGCCTATGTAGATATTCCATAAAAAATCTACAATAGTAATTTACAACATAAAAAAATGTCTAGGCTGTACTTTTTATCAATTTGATGTTATTGTAATGGACATAAACTAACGTTTGAACGGTAGGGTACATTTTAATAAGATTTGAACCAAACATACAGACAAATATAGAAATGATCCTGAGAGAAAACTAGACAGAAAAGAGCGATGGAAAGATGGGAGAGAGAGGGAGAGAGAGGGAGAAAGAGGAGTGGAGAGAGAGGAGTGGAGAGAGAGCGGGAGGAAGAGAGGGATGGAAAGAGAGGAGTGGAGAGAGAGCAGGAGAAAGAGAAGGAGGGAAAGAGAAAATAGAATGAGTTTACTTGGGAGAGAGACAGAGTTGGGGAGGAAGAGAAAAAGGGAATGGTGAAGAAAGAGAGTCATTTTGTAGGGAGGTAAAACGAGGAGGGGAATGGAAATGGGAGAGTGGAGAAATGAGGATAAACAGAGAGATAGAATTGAAATCGAGATAAACAGAAATATAGATTTGGGAAAAATTGAGAGAAAGAGAGAAGAAATGTGAAATGCGAGGGAAATAAAGGAGTGGAGAGAGAGCAGGAGAAAGAGGAGTGGAGAGAGAGGAGTGGAGAGAGAGCGGGAGGAAGAGAGGGATGGAAAGAGAGGAGTGGAGAGAGAGTGGGAGAAAGAGAGAGAGGGAAAGAGAGGAGTGGAAAGAGAGGAGTGGAGAGAGAGTCCGGGAGAAAGAGAGGGAGGGAAAGAGAGGCGTGGAGAGAGAGCGGGAGAATGAGGAGTGGAGAGAGAGCAGGAGAAAGAGAAGGAGGGAAAGAGAGGAGTGGAGAGAGAGCAGGAGAAAGAGGGGGAGGGAAAGGGTCTGAGTTTGCAGGAGTGGTGCCAGGCCTCAGCAGAACATGTATAGTCCAATCAGGAGTGGTGCCAGGCCTCAGCAGAACATGTAGTCCAATCAGGAGTGGTGCCAGGCCTCAGCAGAACATGTATAGTCCAATCAGGAGTGGTGCCAGGCCTCAGCAGAACATGTATAGTCCAATCAGGAGTGGTGCCAGGCCTCAGCAGAACATGTATAGTCCAATCAGGAGTGGTGCCAGGCCTCAGCAGAACATGTATAGTCCAATCAGGAGTGGTGCCAGGCCTCAGCAGAACATGTATAGTCCAATCAGGAGTGGTGCCAGGCCTCAGCAGAACATGTAGTCCAATCAGGAGTGGTGCCAGGCCTCAGCAGAATATGTATAGTCCAATCAGGAGTGGTGCCAGGCCTCAGCAGAACATGTATAGTCCAATCAGGAGTGGTGCCAGGCCTCAGCAGAACATGTATAGTCCAATCAATAGCAATTTAACATGGAGAGACAATCACTGAAACCACACACAGTAATGAAATGCAGAAGGGGAGAATGGTAGAGGGGGGAGGGGGAGGACTGATGGAGAGACAAAGGCATATAGAAAGAATGGCAGAGGTAGAGAGAGATAGTGAAAGGGAGAGAGATAGTGAAAGAGAGAGAGATAGTGAAAGGGAGAGAGATAGTGAAAGGGAGAGAGATAGTGAAAGGGAGAGAGATAGTGAAAGGGAGAGAGATAGTGAAAGGGAGAGAGATAAAAGAGGGCAGGGTAAAGGAGAAGTCAATTCCAGTGAAATGAGTGCTTTGTCCAGAATAAACAGTTAGCCTAATCTTTAGTGGTCTCCCAGGGTTACAGTTTGAAGAGGTGGTTGTTAAGGGAATTTTTATCAATAATGACTAATTATGTATACATTTCAATCAGGACTGACAAATAGAATACTATTATATTACTGTGTATGTATTAATTTTCATTTTAATCCTGGTACTGAATATAATGTGTGTAAATATAATCAAGAATAAGAACAATGACTGTCTGTTCCTTGGTAGAAATAAATGAACTATATCGCCAGACTGGCTAGAACGCTTATCTACACAGGCTGACCTTGGCTCTAGACGATGTGTGAAGAATTGAGAACTACACAGACTTTGTACCAGTGTCAAGAAGAGACGGAACAGTTTAGAAAACGCTGACGTCATTTTCAGTTTATAACCTGTGATAAAATGTATCATGGGCAGTACTCTCGAGAATAAACGCAGCTGGTTGATTTCAAAAGACTGGTCTCTGTCCATTTTATACAAATAAGGGTCTTACAAATTCTTATGAATTGACAGAGTATTTCATTTTAATTTGGTATTAAAACATAGAGGAATTTAATTCCTGTAACTATTGTCTCCCAGCATTACAGTTTGAAGAGGTGGTCTCCCAGCATTACAGTTTGAAGAGGTGGTCTCCCAGCATTACAGTTTGAAGAGGTGGTCTCCCAGCATTACAGTTTGAAGAGGTGGTCTCCCAGCATTACAGTTTGAAGAGGTGGTCTCCCAGCATTACAGTTTGAAGAGGTGGTCTCCCAGCGTTACAGTTTGAAGAGGTGGTCTCCCAGCGTTACAGTTTGAAGAAGTGGTCTCCCAGCATTACAGTTTGAAGAAGTGGTCTCCCAGCATTATAGTTTGAAGAGGTGGTCTCTCAGCGTTACAGTTTGAAGAAGTGGTCTCCCAGCATTACAGTTTGAAGAAGTGGTCTCCCAGCTTTACAGTTTGAAGAGGTGGTCTCCCAGCGTTACAGTTTGAAGAAGTGGTCTCCCAGCATTACAGTTTGAAGAGGTGGTCTCCCAGCATTACAGTTTGAAGAGGTGGTCTCCATTATAGTTTGAAGAGGTGGTCAGTTTGAAGAAGTGGTCTCCCAGCATTACAGTTTGAAGAGGTGGTCTCCCAGCATTACAGTTTGAAGAGGTGGTCTCCCAGCATTACAGTTTGAAGAGGTGGTCTCCCAGCATTACAGTTTGAAGAGGTGGTCTCCCAGCATTACAGTTTGAAGAGGTGGTCTCCCAGCATTACAGTTTGAAGAGGTGGTCTCCCAGCATTACAGTTTGAAGAGGTGGTCTCCCATCGTTACAGTTTGAAGAGGTGGTCTCCCATCGTTACAGTTTGAAGTGGTGGTCTCCCATCGTTACAGTTTGAAGAGGTGGTCTCCCAGCGTTACAGTTTGAAGAGGTGGTCTCCCAGCATTACAGTTTGAAGAGGTGGTCTCCCAGCGTTACAGTTTGAAGAGGTGGTCTCCCAGCGTTACAGTTTGAAGAGGTGGTCTCCCAGCGTTACAGTTTGAAGAGGTGGTCTCCCAGCGTTACAGTTTGAAGAGGTGGTCTCCCAGCATTACAGTTTGAAGAGGTGGTCTCCCAGCGTTACATTTGAAGAGGTGGTCTCCCAGCGTTACAGTTTGAAGAGGTGGTCTCCCAGCGTTACAGTTTGAAGAGGTGGTCTCCCAGCGTTACAGTTTGAAGAGGTGGTCTCCCAGCATTACAGTTTGAAGAGGTGGTCTCCCATCGTTACAGTTTGAAGAGGTGGTCTCCCAGCGTTACAGTTTGAAGAGGTGGTCTCCCAGCATTACAGTTTGAAGAGGTGGTCTCCCAGCGTTACAGTTTGAAGAGGTGGTCTCCCAGCGTTACAGTTTGAAGAGGTGGTCTCCCAGCGTTACAGTTTGAAGAGGTGGTCTCCCAGCATTACAGTTTGAAGAACATGTAAAAAGAGGAGAAGATAGAGAGGGGGAGGGAGAGAGTGGGAGAGAGGGGGGAGAGTGGGAGAGAGAGAATGAAGCAGAGGAGGGTATGGGTCCTTAAATGTAAGCGTGTGATAGTGTGTGAATGCCTTGACAGTGTGATA
Source organism: Oncorhynchus gorbuscha (assembly GCF_021184085.1). NCBI lineage: Eukaryota > Metazoa > Chordata > Actinopteri > Salmoniformes > Salmonidae > Oncorhynchus > Oncorhynchus gorbuscha. The sequence goes on along the minus strand of NC_060185.1, from coordinate 13,408,215 downwards.
TTTGACAGGTGAAAGTGGTAGGACCGCAAGTAAATTCAATTAACCAAACAGAATTAAAGTTCCCTCTCTTTGTGGTTGAAAACCTTTCCATATTGCCCTGAAAACTGAACCACAGTAGAATTTTAATTAGATTTCCTCACTCCTCCCTCGGAAAAATAGCTCTGCTGGGATAAGAGGCTGTGTGTGTGTGTGCGTGTGTGTGTGTGTGTGTGTGTGTGTGTGTGTGTGTGTGTGTGTGTGTGTGTGTGTGTGTGTGTGTGTGTGTGTGTGTGTGTGTGTGTGTGTGTGTGTGTGTGTGTGTGTGTGTGTGTGTGTGTGTGTGTGTGTGTGTGTCCTCAATTTCAGATTGTTTACTTTCCCCGTCTCCTTTCCGTCATATACAATCATCTGTAAGGATTTAGTGGTTGAAAGCAATATGTTGGAAATCTTTCCGTTCTATTTAGTGGCCATCAGTGGTCATAAAGAAACAGAAGACATTACAAGGATATTTAAGAGAGTTGGGACAGACAGACAGACAGACAGACAGACAGACAGACAGACAGACAGACAGACAGACAGACAGACAGACAGACAGACAGACAGACAGACAGACAGACAGACAGACAGACAGACAGACAGACAGACAGACAGACAGACAGACAGACAGACAGACAGACAGACAGACAGACAGACAGACAGACAGACAGACCTGTCTTCTCTCTCATATAGACTCCTACCTCATTCAGACACAATAATGATTTATCCCGTCAGAGAGCGCTTATCATGTCACCTCTCAATAATCCCCAGTCTGACAGGAGATTGGGCCTAGGTAGACACACACACACATACACACACATTACTGCAGACAATACTGTCCTACACACACTTGCGGGGGTCGTATTAGGAGAATAACACACACACACACGTCTGTAAGGGTCAAATGGGGACACACTGATCCCATTCACCTCTAATCCAGTTTCTGATCCCATTTGGTGTCAATCAAGAGCCTCTCCCCTTTCTTTCTCTCCTATCTCTTTCTCTCCTATCTCTTTCTCTCTGTTTCTATTCTATGACTACAGTACAGCAGCTTAAAGCAGGGGTAATGTAAAGAACAGTGTTTCCTGACTACAGTATAACAGCTAAGAAGAGGGGTAATGTAAAGAACAGTGTTTTATGACTAAAACAAGGTAACTGACTATAGTACCTTCTCCCTGCTGGAATGACCCTCGTTATAAATGAGACCATTACAGGTCTGAAGATAATCCACAGAGGCCTTAGACCTGAAGTTGACCTGGCTATACGTCAGTATTACCACGCACACACACGCACATGCACATGCACGCACACACACACACACACACACAGAAACATTTACCCTGAATAAAGGTTCCCCAGGGAACCACACACACACACACACAAACACACATACTTTACATACATACATACATACATGAACACACACACTCTAATACAGCAACATGCACACACCAGGTCTCCAGTCTTGACCTGAAAGAGCGAGCTGCACACAAAGCAATTTCCCGTTGTCTCGAGAAGACACAACAGGAAACAGTTTGATTTTTAAAATCTCTAAACAGCTGTGAATGGGAGAATCTAGACAGACTCCTCAGCCCCAGTTGGCATCAGGTCTGTTGACAGGACAAATGGAGGGAAATAGGCAAAATACATGGCTTTATATTGAACTGAATTGAACTGAATATCTTTCTGGTGAAATATGGCTGTTGTGAGTTTCTGTGCAGTTTGGAGTGGAGAGGAGAGGTGCCATTGGTTTAAAACAGATTTATAATAATGCTTTTATGAAGAGCTAGAAGATAGGAGGGCATCTCTCTCTCTCTCTGCCAACCACATTAATATCAGTACAGTGTTTTGTGGGAAATGTATCGATCTGCTCTCATGCCAGCAGGCACGTACAGACACACACATACTGAAACACACACATACACACACATACTGAAACACACACATACACACACATACTGAAACATACACATACTGAAACACACACATACTGAAACACACACATACTGAAACACACACATACTGAAACACACACATACTGAAACACACACATACACACACATACTGAAACATACACATACTGAAACACACACATACTGAAACACACACATACTGAAACACACACATACACACACATACTGAAACATACACATACTGAAACACACACATACTGAAACACACACATACACACACATACTGAAACATACACATACTGAAACACACGCATACTGAAACACACACATACTGAAACACACACATACTGAAACACACATACTGAAACATACACATACTGAAACATACACATACACACACACACACATACTGAAACACACGCATACTGAAACATACACATACTGAAACATACACATACTGAAACACAAACATACTGAAACACACACATACTGAAACACACACATACTGAAACACACACATACTGAAACACACACATACTGAAAACACACACATACTGAAACACACACATACTGAAACACACACATACACACACGGAAACACTCACTTACTGAAGCACACACACACTCAACAGACTGAAACACACACAGACACACACATACACATACTGAAACAGACACAGACTGAAACACACACAGACTGAAACACACACAGACTGAAAGACACACAAAAAACTGAAATACACACGCACTGAAACACACACAGTTATGAGTCTAGTCGTGTTACGGATGGTGCTGTAGCTGAGGCTGGGTCCAGTCAGGCTATAGACGGGGGTGTAGATGAGGCTGGGTCTAGTCGTGCTATGGACGGGGGTGTAGATGAGGCTGGGTCTCGTCGTGCTATGGACGGGGGTGTAGATGAGGCTGGGTCCAGTCAGGCTATAGATGGTGTTGTAGCTGAGGCTGGGTCTAGTCGTGCTATGGACGGGGGTGTAGATGAGGCTGGGTCTAGTCGTGCTATGGACGGGGGTGTAGATGAGGCTGGGTCTAGTCGTGCTATGGACGGGGGTGTAGATGAGGCTGGGTCCAGTCAGGCTATAGATGGTGTTGTAGCTGAGGCTGGGTCTAGTCGTGCTATGGACGGGGGTGTAGATGAGGCTGGGTCTAGTAAAGAAGAGACTTTCTTTTCAGACTCGTCCTCAATGGGTCCAGAGCTGACAGCCGGTCAGGCAGAGGGGTCAAAGTACATGGTGAGTGAACTGTCAAGGTTCCTGAATGAGAGTAAAGGGAAAAATAAGGGAATCTTGAAAAATGAAGGGCATGGTGTCCTCTCCCCCAGGATACGTTGTAGGTTGAGGAAGTGGGTCACAATAGTGTGCTAGGGTCTACCTTCAGACGCTGTTTAGGTGAATCGTTTTTATCTGGCATTGGTGCTTTTTGAGCTTTGCTATTAGTCTCTTTCTTTGCTGGCTTTTCTCCCACTTCTTATGGAGACTCTTCTGGTAGGCTCGTTTAATCTAAATGGTGCCAGTGATGCGTTTAAAGAGGAGTCTGTTGGGTGAGTAACAAAAAAGTACAGCTGTTTCTGTAGGAGACGCATAGTGATGTGGTGAATGAAGTCGATTGGGGGTTCTGGTGGAAAGGGGCAAGTGTGTTGAGCCATGGAACAAATGTTAGTGCAGTGGTGGCAGTCCTTTTTTGCACCGGGTCTGTCTGTAAACATTTGCTCATCAGAGGAGGTGTGTAAGGGTAGACTGCTTGTAGAGAAGCAGAAGTTAATAACAGGGGTTTTGTCCTTATAAATGTGTATGCGCCTAACACAGGGAAGGAGAGGGGGCTTATGTTTGGGTGTCTTAGACAGGAACGCGCCTGAGGAGACGCTGGTGGTCGGCAGGGACTGGAACTGCACAATGGATTTTACGAAAGATAAAAATGGGGAGGAGCCTCATTCAGGCTCGGTGGTGTTGAGGTACCTCATTAAACATTTCCACCTAGTGGATGTTTGGAGAACTAGACATCCCAACACAAGACAGTAAACATGGTTGAAGGTCTTTGGGACTAGGGTGAGTGGAGAACGAGACATCCCAACACAAGACAGTAAACATGGTTGAAGGTCTTTGGGACTAGGGTGAGTGGAGAACTAGACATCCCAACACAAGACAGTAAACATGGGTGAAGGTCTTTGGGACTAGGGTGAGTGGAGAACTAGACATCCCAACACAAGACAGTAAACATGGGTGAAGGTCTTTGGGACTAGGGTGAGTGGAGAACTAGACATCCCAACACAAGACAGTAAACATGGGTGAAGGTCTTTGGGACTAGGGTGAGTGGAGCACGGTGAAGGTCTTTGGGACTAGGGTGAATGCAGCATGGACTCGTTTTTACATGTCCAGGAATCAGAGCCATAGGCTCTTGGGTGTACCATTCTCCCGGTTGGTTTTTCGGATCACCACATAACCATGCCTCGGCTGTCTATTTCACCAAGGCCTCGGCAGGCATCCTATTGGAAGTTTAATGTAAAGGTCTTACAAGATGCCACCTTTTGCTCTGGTTTCCAGACTTTTTGGGAAAGGTGGGAGCAGCAAAGAGAGAAGTATTAGTCAAAGGTGGGATTCCAAATTCGACTTTTCTGTCAACAGTATACACCGCTCTCAGAGGCTTGGAGCGTATTGAGGGAACTCAAGTATAGTATCAGTGAGATGGAGGTAGAGCTGGTGGGGCAAGGCAATGTCGGCCTCCAGGCTAATTTAGTTGAATTATGTAGGGACCTGGGCTGCTTTTTCCAGGTTAAAGCAAAGGGAGCACAAATAAGAGCAAGGTTCTCCATGCTCAAGGAGATGGATGCTCCCAGCTCCTTCTTCTTTGGTTTGGAAATATAGAACTGTGAAGCCAAGACTATACACTGTCTACAGCTGTCGGATGGGCAGGTTGGAGTCTTGAAAACTAGTTTACATACACTGAGGTTGGAGTCATTAAAACTAGTTTACATACAGTGAGGTTTGAGTCATTAAAACTAGTTTACATACACTGAGGATGGAGTCATTAAAACGAGTTTACATAAACTTAGGTTGGAGTCATTAAAACTTGTTTTTCAACCACTTAACTTCTTGTTAACAAACTATAGTTTTGGCAAGTCAGTTCGGACATCTACTCTGTGCATGACACAAGTAAATTTTCCAACAATTGTTTACAGACAGATTATTTCACTTATAATTCACTGTACCACAATTCCAGTGGGTCAGAAGTTTACATACACTAAGTTGACTGTGCCTTTAAACAGCTTGGAAAATTCCATAAAATGATGTCATGGCTCTAAAAGCATCTGATACGCTAATTGACACCATTTGAGTCATTTGGAGGTGTACATGTGGATGTATTTCAAGACCTACTTTCACACTCAGAGCCTCGTTGCTTGACATCATGGGAAAATCAAAAGAAATCAGCCAAGACCTCAAAAAATATAATTGTAGACCTCCACAAGTCTGGTCCATCATTGGGAGCAATTTTTAAATGCCTGAAGGTACCACATTCATCTGTATAAATAATAGTGCGCAAGTATAAACACCATGGGACCATGCAGCCGTCATACCGCTCAGCCAGGAGACGTGTTCTGTCTCCTAGAGATGAACATACTTTGGTGCGAAAAGTGCAAATCAATCCCAGAACAACAGCAAAGGACCTTATGAAGATGTTGGAGGAAACAGGTACAAAAGTATCTATATCCACAGTAAAACGAGTCCTATATCAACATATCCTGAAAGGCCACTCAGCAAGGAAGATGCCACTGCTCCAAAAAAGCCACTGCTCACATAAAAAAGCCAAACTACAGATTACAACTGCACATGGGGACAAAGATCATACTTTTTGGAGAAATGTCCTCTGGTCTGATTAAAAACTTCTTATGGCTGCAATCCCGTTAACGGGATCGATATGACAACAGCCAGTGAAAGTACAGGGCGCCAAATTAAAAATCCCAGAAATCCCTAAATTAAAATTCCTCAAACATACATGTATCTTATACCGTTTTAAAGGTAATCTTGTTGTTAATCCCACCACAGTGTGCGATTTCAAATAGGCTTTACAGCTAAAGCATCACAAAATATTATGTTAGGTCACCACCAACATTTTTCCATCCAAAGACAGGAGGCACAAAAAGCACAAATAGAGATAAAATGAAACACTAACATTTGAAGATCTTTATCATATGACACTCATAGGACTTCATGTTACACAATACATGTATGTTTTGTTTGATAAAGTTCATATTTATATCAAAAGATCTCAGTATACATTGGCGCATTACGTTCTCTAGTTCCAAAAATGTCCGGTGATATTACAAAGAGCCACATCATTTTACAGAAATAGTCATTATAAATGTTGATGAAAATACAATTGTTGGACATGGAAACATAGATATACCTCTCCTTAATGCAACCGCTGTGTCAGATTTCAAAATAACTTTACAGAAAAAGCAAACCATTAAATAATCTGAGAACGGCGTTAAGAAAAAGAAATATCCGCCCTGTTGGAGTCAACAAAAATCTGAAATAACATTTTAAATATTCCTTTACCTTTGATGATCTTCATCAGAATGCACTCCCAGGAACCCCAGTTCCACATCAAATGTTTGGTTTAGTTCTATAATGTCCATTATTTATATCCAAGTAGCTACTTTTGTTAGGGCGTTTAGTACACATATCCAAACGCTCGTGCAGACGATTATCGGACAAAAACTTCAAAAAGTTATATTACATGTTGTAGAAACATTTCAAACTAAGTATAGAATCAATCTTTAGGATGTCTTTATCATAAATCTTCAATAACTTTCCGACCGGAGAATTCCAATGTCTGTAAAAAAGCCATGGAACGCAGGTCGCTATCATGTGAAATGCGCATGACCAGGACCTGTCTCTCTGCCAGACCACTGACTCAAACAGCTCCCATCCGGCCCCACATCACAGTAGAAGACTAATTCAAGTTTCTAAAGATGGTCGACATCTAGTGGAAGCCTTGGGAAGTGCAACATAACCAATATACCACTGTGTATTCAATAGGGGCTGGGTTGAAAATCGACCAACTTCAGATTTCCCACTTCCTGTTTGGATTTCTTCTCAGGTTATAATAATATGCATATATTAGCAACTGGGACTGAGGAGCAGGCCGTTTACTCTGGGCACCTCTGGACACCTTTAATCCAAGCTACTCAATACTGCCCCTGCAGCCATAAGACGTTAAACAAAAATAGAACTGTTTGGCCATAATGACCATCGATATGTTTGGACGAAAAAGGGGGAGGCTTACAAACAGAAGAACACTATCCCTACTGTGAAGTATCTGGGCGGTAGCATCATATATTTTGTTTGGGGGGGGGGGCAGGGGGGACTGGTGCACTTCACAAAATAGATGGCTTCATAAGGAGGAAAATTATGTGTATATATTGAAGCAACATCTCAAGACGTCAGTCAGGAAGTAAATTGCTTGGTCTCAAATGGGTCTTCCAAATGGACAATGACCCCAAGCATACTACAAGTTGTGGAAAAGTTGTGGCTTAAGGACAACAAAGTCAAGGTATTGGAGCGGACATCACAAAGCCCTGACCTCAATCCTATAAAAAATGTGTGGGCAGAACTGAAAAAGCATTTGAGAATGGAGACCTACAAACCTGACTCAGTTACACCAGCTCTGTCAGGAGAAATGGGTCAAAATGCACCCAATTTATTGTGGGAAGCTTGTGGAAGGCTACCCGAAATGTTTGACCCAAGTTAAACAAGGCAATGCTACCAAATACTAATTGAGTGTATGTAAACTTCTGACCCACTGGGAATGTGATGAAAGAAATAAAAGCTGAAATAAATCATTCTCTCTACTATTATTCTGACATTTCACATTCTTAAAACAAAGCGTATATACACCTGTTCTGAAAGGCCCCAGAGTCTGCAACACCACTAAGCAAGGGGCACCACCAAGCAAGCGGCACTATGAAAACCAAGGAGCTTTCCAAACAGGTCAGGGACAAAGTTGCAGAGAAGTACAGATAAGGGTTGGGTTATATAAAAAATATATCAGAAACATTTAACATCCCATGGAGCAGCATTAAATATATTATTAAAAAATTGAAAGAATATGGCACCACAACAAACCTGCTAAGAGAGGGCCGCCCACCAAAACTCACGGACCACGCAAGGAGGGCATTGATCAAAGCAGCAACAAAGATGCCAAATATAACCGTAGAGTTTGGAGGATCTGTCCAAAGGACCACTTTAAGCCATACACTCCACAGAGCTGGGCTTTATAGAAGAGTGGTCAGAAAAAAGCAATTACTTCAAGAAAAAAATAAGGCATGTGGGAGACTCCCCAAACATGTGGAAGAAGGCAAAAAATTTAGCTTTTTGGCCATCAAGGAAAACGTTGTGTCTGGCGCAAACCCAGCACCTCTCATCACCCCGAGGATACCACCCCCACAGTGAAGCATGGTGGTGGCAGTATCATGTTGTGGGGATGTTTTTCATTAGCAGGGAATGAGAAACTGGTCAGAATTGAAGGAATGATCGGTGGCGCTAAATACAGGGAAATTCTTGACGGAAACCTGTTTCAGTCTTCCAGAGATTTGAGAGTGGGACAGAGGTTCACCTTCCTGCAGGACAATGACCCAAAGCATACCGCTAAAGCAACACTCGATTGGTTTAAGGGGAAATATTTGAATGTCTTAGAATGGCCTAGTCAAAGCCCAGTCCTCAATCCAAATGAGAATCTGTGGTTTGACTCTTAGAGCTCCCCATCCCGGATCCGGGATCGTGACTACAGCTCAAGCTCATTACCATAACGCACAATGCAAAAAAATATTCTTAGAAATATTTAACCTCCACACATTAACAAGTCCGATAGCTCAAATGAAAGATAAACACCTTGTTCATCTACCCAGCAAGTCAGATTTCTAAAATGTTTTACGGCGAAAACATAGCACATATTTATATTAGATCACCACCGAAACAAAAGACAAGCGGCGGCCATTTTGTCCGAGAAAATATTAAATTTAGTAGGATTAAAAAATAAATAATTTACTAACCTTTTGAAAATCTTCATCAGATGACAGTAATATTACATGTTACACAGTACATTTAATTTTTTTTCGATAATATGCCATTTATATCCATAAATCTCTGTTTACAATGACGACATTTCAAAAAATGCTACTCAAATGTCCGGAGAAATGATGATAGCTCCGACAGATAACGTCAGATAACAAGCAATAAACATGACTAAATATACATTTTCTATATATAGTGACAAAGATACACTTCTTCTTAACCTCTTGCTCCTACCTGGCACGCAGGCGTCCCATCTAGAGCTCTGGAAATGCAAATGCACTATGCTAAATGCTAATAGTATTAGTTAAAACTCAAACGTTCATTAAAATACACATGCAGGGTATTGAATTAAAGCTACACTCGTTGTGAATCCAGGCAACAAGTCAGATTTTTAAAATGCTTTTCGGCGAAAGCATGAGAAGCTATTATCTGATAGCATGTAACACCCAAAAGACCCGCAGGGGACGTAAACAAAATAATTAGCATAGTCGGCGCTACACAAACCGCACAAATAAAATATAAAACATTCATTACCTTTGACCATCTTCTTTGTTGGCACTCCTAGATGTCCCATAATCACTATTGGGTCTTTTTTTCGATTAAATCGGTCCATATATAGCCTAGATATCGATCTATGAAGACTGTGTGATAAACGGAAAAAAATAGCATTTCATAACGTAACGTCATTTTTTTTTATTCAAAAAGTTGACGATAAACTTTCACAAAACACTTCGAAATACTTTTGTAATGCAACTTTACGTATTAGTAAACGTTAATAAGCGATCAAATTAATCACGAGATGAAGTGTTTCCTATAGGGGTCCGTCTTGAAATACTGTCCGTGTATTTCTCAACCAAAATATCCGGTCGGAGACCTGAAGAAAAAGCCTGTCTCTTGTTCGTTTGACCAAAAAACAAAGAATTGGCAAATGACAAGACTGTTGACATCGTGTGGAAGCTGTAGGTACTGCATCATCAGCCCTATTTAATGTCTTTCGCCCATAACAATGGGTTGAAGCGGCGGATGGATATATTTTTCCACTTTCAGTGATCAGATTTTCCTGCACTTTTCAATGAAACGCACGTTCTGTTAAAGTCACAACCGTGATTTAACCAGTTTTATAAACGTCTGAGTGTTTTCTATCCACACATACTAATCATATGCATATACTATATTCCTGGCATGAGTAGCAGGGCGCTGAAATGTTGCGCGATTTTTAACAGAATGTTAGAAAAGGTAGAGGGTCGACTGAAGAGGTTAATGCAACCGCTGTATTACATTTATTTTTAACGTTACAGAAATCATCCACTGGGCTATACAATGAGACGGCGCTCAGATATTAGCAGTATGTCTCCTCTACGTTTGGAGTCCACAGAAACCCAAAATAACCACATAAATATTCCCTTACCTTTGATGCTCTTCCATCAGAAGACGTAGAAGGAGTCATACTTACCCAATACATCGTTTGGTTTCACGTTGTGTGTCTCTGTATTAGCATATGCTAACAGCTTCAGCTGAAATGCATCCAAAATGACTTCTGGTCCAGCACTCTTGCGCATCAAAACTTCAAATTTACATATTATATGTCGACTAAACTGGTCAAACAAGGTGCAGAATCGAGCTTTATGATGTTTTTGGCCTGTAGAACAAAGATCAGCGCGAACAGACAAACCGGCTTCAATTGCTGGACCATGGAAAAGAACGTTCTCCAAATCGGCCGCGCGCAATAGAGTGCATGTTTTTCAGAGGGACACGAGCAATTTCGCCCGCCAAACGTCGAGGGCTCGTGGGATTCTCACAATGAATGCTCCATTTGAAATCAGGCATCGCGCTGAACAAATACATACTGTTCCCAGAACGGCAGCTGCCTGGGAACGGTGGGGGGATGACGTCAAAGTTGACCCAACTTTTCTCTCCA
>NC_060185.1:13374784-13392284 GCF_021184085.1 Oncorhynchus gorbuscha | reverse complement strand
CATTGGAACGTAAGTCTCTCTCATGTGAATTCGCGTGACCAGCTCGTGGCTCTCTGGCAGACCTCTGAATCATTCCCCTCAGTTTTAGAAACTTCAGAGTGTTTTCTATCCAAATCTACTAATAATATGCATATCCTAGGATCTGGGCCTGAGTAGCAGGCAGTTTACTCTGAGAACGCTTTTCATCTGGACGTGAAAATACTGCCCCTACCCCAAAGAAGTTAAGGCACTTACAATACACAAATGATAAAACTGCATAATATAACATTATTACACCACTACATACCTACAACTCCAAATCTATAATACCACGATACAACAGAATTACAATGTGAGTGTGTATGAATTTGTCTGTAACTGTGTGTATCTCTTCTCAGTACCTGCTGTTCCATACAGTGTATTTGTGTGGGTTTTTCAAATCTGATTCTACTGCTTGCATCGGTTACCCGGTGTAGAATGGAGTTCCATGTAGTCATGGCTCTATGAAGTACTGTGCGCCTCCCATAGTCTGTTCTGGACTTTGTTGGTATGTATTTTGGGGTATGCATGGGTGTCTGATCTGTATGCTAATAGTTTAACCTCTTACAGCTACCCCCCTACTTTTTTCAATTTCCGCCTGAAGACATACCCAAATATAACTGCCTGTAGCTCATGCCCAGAACCAAGGATATGCATATTCTTGGTTTCATTGGAAAGAAAACACTCTGAGGTTTGTGTAAATACGATTTGATTGACATTCATAGCATTAATGTTAGCTACCCGTTTACATTTAAAGGACAGCTGTCCTGTTCTGATTTTTCAAAGTCCCTCTTTGTGGCCCCTGACCACATGACTCAACAGTAGTCCAGGTGCGAGAAAACTAGGGCCTGTAGGACCTGCCTTGTTGATAGTGTTGTTAAGAAGGCAGAGTAGCACTTTAATATGGACAGACTTCTCCCCATCTTACCTAATGTTGTATCAACATGTTTTGACCATGACAGCTTAGAATTCAGGGATACTCCAAGCAGTTAATTCACCTCAACGTGCTCAATTTCCACATCATTCGTTACAAGTTTTAGTTCAGGTTTAGGGTTTAGTGAATGATTTGTCCCAAATGCAATTGTTTTACTTTTAAAAATGTTTAGGACTAACTTATTCCTTGCCATCCATTCTGAAACTAACTGCAGCTCTTTATTAAGTGCTGCAGTAATTTCAGTCACTGTAGTAGCTGACGTATAGTGTTGAGTAATCCGCTTTACTCAAAGCCAGTCGCATGTCATTAGCACAGATTTTAAAATGTAGGGGGCCTAGACAGCTGCCCTGGGGAATTCCTGATTATACCTGGATTATATAAGAGAGGCTTCCATTGAAGAACACCCTCTGTGTTCTGTTAGACAGTTAACTCTTCATCCACAATATAGCAGGGGGTGTAAAGCCAAAACACATAGATTTTTCCAGCAGCAGACTGTGATCGATAATGTCAAAAGCCGCACTGAAGTCAAACAATCAATTTCTCTCAGCCAATAATCAGTAATTTGTGTAAGTGCTGTGCTTATTGAATATTCTTACCTACAAGTGTGCTGAAAGTCTGTTGTCAACTTGTGTACTGTAAAACAATAATGTATCAGGTCAAACACCATTTTTTCCAAAAGTTTACTAAGGGTAATCGGTGGGCTATTTAAGCCAGTAAAGGGGGCTTTACTATTCTCAGTAGTGTAATGACTTTTGCTTCCCTCCAGGCACAATGTTGTGCAGGTATCTCCAGATCCAATCTTGAATCGGAAGGTCCCAGAGAAGAAGGCGCCGGAACCTCTGGATCAAGGGCGGCAATGCTGATTCTGGTCAGTGTCTGGTCCGGGCTTAAAACCTCCAAGGAGGCCCCCGTTGTCAGAGGACACTGTTTTCAACTTCTCCATGGCTGGTTGGTAGGGTCCAGCAGTATCCTACTAGCGCAAATCTCCAGGGAAGGGCAACACAATTTCAGGGAGGGATCCCAGCAGGACGGTCGGCTGTGGAGAGCTGGCATGGCGGCAAGACTTCCACCAGGCCAGAGCGGCTTCTGGCTACTGGTATAGAGGAGAAAGAAAAAGGTGGTGATCGTGGATTCCTCAAAAGCCTGTGTAGATCAGCTACTTATTTTCTGAGAGTAGCCACTTCGTCTCTGTAGTCCTCTGCAAGATAACAGTTGCTACATTGAAAGTCTGGGGTCCACATTGTCCTGGAATGAAGTAAAATAAACACAGCTCCTGCAGCGTTGAAAATGTTCAACAGCAACCTCCATTTGAGACAGTAGGCCAGCTAGGCTTTTGTAGTTTTAATTTAGTTTTTTAATTTGACCATTTAAAAAAAAAAACACAAGCACACATAGACCTTGAAAAAGCCATACATGCACATGAGTAAAATCATTGAGGATATCACACAATAAAGTCTGGGACTTATTGCCGTTGTGGTCCTCTAGTTACAGCCTAGCCACAATTACAGCTACAATTAGTGTGGGATACCTCCGTGGTCCCAGCCACAAGGGCCAACCACGTCACAGGCTGTGTTCAAGCTGTTTGTGGAAACCCTCCTAGTTTGATACTGATAGCTACCAGCTAGGCTACCAGCTAGGCTACCTTACCAGCTAGGCTACCTTAACAGCTAGGCTACCTTACCAGCTAGGCTACCAGCTAGGCTACCTTACCAGCTAGGCTACCAGCTAGGCTACCAGCTAGGCTTTGGCAAACAACTTCATACTTTTTGGTCTGGCAGGATCCCAGAGCGGATAGTAGCGGTCACAGCAACTGAGGGCTAAACCGCATTGCGGGATCCAAAATATAAAAGTATATCAATCAAACTTTGCAAGGAAACACTGTCACAACGTCTCTCGTTCAGTGTTCAACATACGCCGTGCTCTGATGACGTAATCATCCCCAGGTTCCGATTGGCTTATTCGTACCCCCTCCTATCCCCTGTAACCATTCCCCAGGTCGTTTCTGTAAATGCAAATGTGTTTACAACTTAACTGGTAAAATAAGGGACAAAAAAACATTTAAACCATAGAGGACAATGTGTTCTATAATTTAATCAAGTATTTTTAAATAGATCCTAATTGGAATGGCGAATTTTATGCTCCTTGTAGATATTTATTTTATTATTATTATTATATACATTTCCTTGTTTCAAGTCAACATCACAAACTAATTGTACATACAGTGCATTCGGAAAGAATTCAAACCCCTTGACTTTTTTCCCACATTTTGTTACATTACAACCTTATTCTTATTCCTGAGTCTACACACAATACACCATAATGACAAAGCAAAAACTGTTTTTTTTAAGTTTTCCAAATGTGTAAAAAATAAAAACTGAAACAAAACATTTACATAACTATTCAGACCCTGTACTCAGTACTTTGTTGAAGCACCTTTGTCAGTGATTACAGGCTTGAGTCTTCTTTGGTATGACACTACAAGCTTGGCACACTTATATTTGGGGAGTTTCTCCCATTCTTCTCTGCAGATCCTCTCAAGCTCTGTCAGGTTGGATGGGGAGCGTCGCTGCACAACTATTTTCATGTCTCTCCAGAGATGTTTTGATCAGGTTCAAGTCCGGACTCTGGCTGAGCTACTCAAGGACGTTCAGAGACTTGTCCCGAAGCCACTCCTGCATTGTCTTGGCTGTGTGCTTAAGGTTGTTGTCCTGTTGAAAGGTGAACCTTCGCCCCAGTCTGAGGTCCTGAGTACTCTGAAGCAGGTTTTCATAAAGGATCTCTCTGTATTTTGCTCCGTTCATCTTTCTCGTGTCTCCCAGTCCCTGCTGCTGAAAATGAGCCCCACAGCATGATGTTGCCACCACCATGCTTCAACGTAGGCATGGTGCCAGGTTTCCTTCCGTCTGTCTGGCCACTCTACCAGCAAGGCCTGATTGGTGGAGTGATGCAGAGATGGTTGTCCTTCTAGAAGGTTCTCCCATCTCAACAGTGGAACTCTGGAGCTCTGTCAGAGTGAGGTTCGGGTTCTTCGTCACCTCCCTGATCAAGGCCCTTCTCCCCAGATTGTTCAATTTGGTTGGGTGGCCAGCTCTAGGAAGGGTCTTGGTGGTTCCAAACTTCCACTGTGTTCTTGGGAAGCTTCAATGCTGCAGATATTTTTGGTAACTCCAGATCTGTGCCTGAACACAATCCTGTCTCGGGGCTCTACGGACAATTCCTTCGACCTCATATGGCTTGGTTTTTGCTCTGACATAAACTGTCAACTGTGGGATTTTATAAAGACA
Source organism: Oncorhynchus gorbuscha (assembly GCF_021184085.1). Taxonomy (NCBI): domain Eukaryota; kingdom Metazoa; phylum Chordata; class Actinopteri; order Salmoniformes; family Salmonidae; genus Oncorhynchus; species Oncorhynchus gorbuscha. The sequence goes on along the minus strand of NC_060185.1, from coordinate 13,388,048 downwards.
GTGGTGTGCCTTTCCAAATCATATCAAATCAATTGACAGGTGGACTCAAATCAAATTGCACTGGGATCTGTGTTGGGTTCTGTGGGCTTGAGCACCATCTTGGATTCAGATACGTAAAGAATTGTCTGTGTGGTACAGCACATTTTTGTTGGATTTGCTGAAACAATAGCAATGTGTCACCATCAAAAATATCTGACATTGACCTTACACTGTATACTTATACTATACTTATACTGTACCTTTCTGGTACCAGAGGTGGAAAATGCTATCAGAAATGCCAGGGGGAAAAACCTTGTTATTAAAATGGGGAGTCAGAGCTGAAAAGTAATCCTTTCTCCCAAGGTGTTTGCAAATATCTCTCTAAATCTTAAAAAGGTACTGTTAAGAATCAGGTTATGTTTCACTTCGATGCTGACTGAGTTTCTGTCACCATTCATAACACTGATTAACGAGTATGGTGATGTGAAGGAGGAGTCATTACTGACCCCAATTAGAGCAATGTTAATCTCTGAGCCATTCTGTAATTATGAGAGCATGACATGTCCAGTTATAAAATAGCAAATTAAGTAAATCCCAGGCCTCCTAAATTACATCGTAGCTGCAGTTTAGCAATTTTCAACCTTGGTCTGTTTATATGTCACATAAAGTCTGAGAGGTATCTATTGAGGTCATTAAAATAAATTGTCATTATATATAATGTGACTATCTGGAGAGGATACAGTTTGGGAAAAGATTCATTTTAAATAGATTAATTCTACCCAACCATGATAATGGCAGGTCCATCCACTTATATAGGTCTTCGTTGACTGCCCTAAGTGCAGGTGCAAAAGTTGCTGTTCGACAGGTTTTGAAGTTTACACCAAGATAAACAAAATCTTTTTTTTGTCCATTTGAACGGGAAGTCATTCAAAAGTTGTAACTCAAGCTCCCTAGGGGCATAGCTTCTGAATTATTACAAGTAATTTTATAGCGAGAAAAATAACTAAACCTCTTATTTAAGTCAATAAGAATGGGAATAGAGGTGTATGTGTTAAAAATGAATAGCAAGATATAATCTGCATATAGAGATATAGTGTGTGTTTGTTTTCCAATCTCGACACCTGTAAGACCTTCCTGGGTACGAATAATGCCTGTAGTTTGTCAAGGCAATCAACATAGGTGACTGTCATGCAGGTGAAAGAGGACCCAAAAGCGACTTAACAGAAACAGAGTTTATTCAAGTCCAAACAGAAAATGACAAATCCTGAATCCTTAACAGGAAATGTCCAAACAGGGAATAACAGAAATCCTCTAGTCTGTAGAGGGGAATAACAGGAGAAGCGGCCACAGACTGCAGGTCGCTTCGGGTAGGCGCAGGCCGTAGCTGACAGAGACACCTGCTCACACGCAGCATCTGATGAAGGCAAAAAAACACGACAGGACAGGGCGATACACAATCACAGCACGGTGAATTCTAAACAAGGAACCGACAGGACAGGAACGGAACACAAAGGAAGAAATAGGGACTCTAATCAGGGGAAAGGATCGGGAACAGGTGTGGGAAGACTAAATGATGATTAGGGGAATAGGAACAGCTGGGAGCAGGAACGGAACGATAGAGAGAAGAGAGAGCGAGAGAGTGAGAGAGGGAGGGGGAGAGAGAGGGATAGAAAGAGGGAAAGAACCTAATAAGACCAGCAGAGGGAAACGAATAGAATGGGGAGCACAGGGACAAGACATGATAATAAATGACAAACATGACAGTACCCCCACTCACCGAGCGCCTCCTGGCGCACTCGAGGAGGAATCCTGGCGGCAACGGAGGAAATCATCGATGAGTGAACGGTCCAGCACGCCCCGAGACGGAACCCAACTCCTCTCCTCAGGACCGTAACCCTCCCAATCCACTAAGTATTGGTGACCCCGTCCCCGAGAACGCATGTCCATGATCTTATGTACCTTGTAAATAGGTGCGCCTCGACAAGGACGGGAGGGGGAGGGAAGACGAACGGGGGTGCGAAGAAAGGGCTTAACACAGGAGACATGGAAGACAGGATGGACGCGACGAAGATGTCGCGGAAGAAGCAGTCGCACAGCGACAGGATTGACGACCTGGGAGACACGGAACGGACCAATGAACCGCGGAGTCAACTTACGAGAAGCTGTCGTAAGAGGAAGGTTGCGAGTGGAAAGCCACACTCTCTGGCCGCAGCAATACCTTGGAGTCTTAATCCTGCGTTTATTGGCGGCTCTCACAGTCTTCCCCGCAGACAAAGGCAGACCGGTAATGAAGTCTAAGGCGATGTGAGACCATGGTCGAGAAGGAATGGGGAGCGGTCTGAGACGACCGGCAGGAGGAGAGTTACCCGACTTAGTCTGCGCGCAGTCCGAACAAGCAGCCACGAAACGGCGCGTGTCACGCTCCTGAGTCGGCCACCAAAAGCGCTGGCGAATAGACGCAAGAGTGCCTCGAACACCGGGATGACCAGCTAACTTGGCAGAGTGAGCCCACTGAAGAACAGCCAGACGAGTGGAAACAGGAACGAAAAGGAGGTTACTAGGACAAGCGCGCGGCGACGCAGTGTGCGTGAGTGCTTGCTTAACCTGTCTTTCAATTCCCCAGACTGTTAACCCGACAACACGCCCATAAGGAAGAATCCCCTCGGGATCAGTAGAAGCCACAGAAGAACTAAACAGACGGGATAAGGCATCAGGCTTGGTGTTCTTGCTACCCGGACGGTAAGAAATCACAAACTCGAAACGAGCGAAAAACAACGCCCAACGAGCTTGACGGGCATTAAGTCGTTTGGCAGAACGGATGTACTCAAGGTTCTTATGGTCTGTCCAAACGACAAAGGAACGGTCGCCCCCTCCAACCACTGTCGCCATTCGCCTAGGGCTAAGCGGATGGCGAGCAGTTCACGGTTACCCACATCATAGTTGCGCTCAGATGGCGACAGGCGATGAGAAAAATAAGCGCAAGGATGAACCTTATCGTCAGACTGGAAGCGCTGGGATAGAATGGCTCCCACGCCTACCTCTGAAGCGTCAACCTCGACAATGAATTGTCTAGTGACGTCAGGAGTAACGAGGATAGGAGCGGACGTAAAACGTTCTTTAAGAAGATCAAAAGCTCCTGGGCGGAACCGGACCACTTAAAACACGTCTTGACAGAAGTAAGAGCTGTGAGAGGGGCAGCAACTTGACCGAAATTACGAATGAAACGCCGATAGAAATTAGCGAAACCTAAAAAGCGCTGCAACTCGACACGTGACCTTGGAACGGGCCAATCACTGACAGCTTGGACCTTAGCGGAATCCATCTGAATGCCTTCAGCGGAAATAACGGAACCGAGAAAAGTAACGGAGGAGACATGAAAAGAGCACTTCTCAGCCTTTACGTAGAGACAATTCTCTAAAGGCGCTGTAGAACACGTCGAACGTGCTGAACATGAATCTCGAGTGACGGAGAAAAAATCAGGATATCGTCAAGATAGACAAAAACAAAGATGTTCAGCATGTCTCTCAGAACATCATTAACTAATGCCTGAAAAACAGCTGGCGCATTGGCGAGACCGAACGGCAGAACCCGGTACTCAAAATGCCCTAACGGAGTGTTAAACGCCGTTTTCCACTCGTCCCCCTCTCTGATGCGCACGAGATGGTAAGCGTTACGAAGGTCCAACTTAGTAAAGCACCTGGCTCCCTGCAGAATCTCGAAGGCTGATGACATAAGGGGAAGCGGATAACGATTCTTAACCGTTATGTCATTCAGCCCTCGATAATCCACGCAGGGGCGCAGAGTACCGTCCTTCTTCTTAACAAAAAGAACCCCGCCCCGGCCGGAGAAGAAGAAGGCACTATGGTACCGGCGTCAAGAGACACAGACAAATAATCCTCGAGAGCCTTACGTTCGGGAGCCGACAGAGAGTATAGTCTACCTCGAGGAGGAGTGGTCCCCGGAAGGAGATCAATACTACAATCATACGACCGGTGAGGAGGAAGGGAGTTGGCTCGGGACCGACTGAAGACCGTGCGCAGATCATGATATTCCTCCGGCACTCCTGTCAAATCGCCAGGTTCCTCCTGAGAAGTAGGGACAGAAGAAACGGGAGGGATGGCAGACATTAAACACTTCACATGACAAGAAACGTTCCAGGATAGGATAGAATTACTAGACCAATTAATAGAAGGATTATGACATACTAGCCAGGGATGACCCAAAACAACAGGTGTAAACGGTGAACGGAAAATCAAAAAAGAAATAGTCTCACTGTGGTTACCAGATACTGTGAGAGTTAAGGTAGTGTCTCAAATTTGATACTGGGAAGATGACTACCATCTAAGGCAAACATGGGCGTAGGCTTGTCTAACGGTCTGAAAGGAATGTTATGTTTCGAACCCATGCTTCGTCCATGAAACAACCCTCAGCCCCAGAGTCAATCAAGGCACTGCATGTAGCACCCGAACCGGTCCAGCGTAGATGGACCGACATATAGTACAAGATCTAGATGAAGAGACCTGAGTAGTAGCGCTCACCAGTAGCCCTCCGCTTACTGATGGGCTCTGGCCTCTTACTGGACATGAATTAACAAAATGTCCAGCAACTCCGCAATAGAGGCACAGGCGGTTGGTGATCCTCCGTTCCCTCTCCTTAGTCGAGATGCGAATCCCTCCCAGCTGCATGGGCTCAGTCTCAAAGCCAGAGGAGGGAGATGGTTGCGATGCGGAGCAGGGAAACACCGTTGATGCGAGCTCTCTTCCACGAGCCCGGTGACGAAGATCTACCCGTCGTTCTATGCGGATGGCGAGAGCAATCAAAGAGTCCACATCTGAAGGAACCTCCCGGGAGAGAATCTCATCCTTAACCACTGCGTGGAGTCCCTCCAGAAAACGAGCGAGCAGCGCCGGCTCGTTCCACTCACTAGAGGCAGCAAGAGTGCGAAACTCAATAGAATAATCCGTTATGGACCGTTCACCTTGGCATAAGGAAGCCAGGGCCCTAGAAGCCTCCCTACCAAAAACTGAACGGTCAAAAACCCGAATCATCTCCTCTTTAAAGTTCTGGAACTTGTTAGAGCAATCAGCCCTTGCCTCCCAGATAGCTGTGCCCCATTCTCGAGCCCGGCCAGTAAGGAGTGAAATGACGTAAGCAACCCGAGCTCTCTCTCTAGAGTATGTGTTGGGTTGGAGAGAGAACACAATCTCACACTGCGTGAGAAAGGAGCGGCACTCAGTGGGCTGCCCGGAGTAGCAAGGTGGGTTATTAACCCTAGGTTCTGGAGGCTCGGCAGGCCAGGAAGTAACAGGTGGCACGAGACGTAGACTCTGGAACTGTCCAGAGAGGTCGGAAACCTGAGCGGCCAGGTTCTCCACGGCATGGCGAGCAGCAGACAATTCCTGCTCGTGTCTGCCGAGCATGGCTCCTTGGATCTTGACGGCAGTGTAACGAGCGTCTGAAGTCGCTGGGTCCATTCCTTGGTCGGTTCCTTCTGTCATGCAGGTGAAAGAGGACCCAAAAGCGACTTAACAGAAACAGAGTTTATTCAAGTCCAAACAGAAAACGACAAATCCTGAATCCTTAACAGGAAATGTCCAAACAGGGAATAACAGAAATCCCTAGTCTGTAGAGGGAATAACAGGAGAAGCGGCCACAGACTGCAGGTCGCCCGGGTAGGCGCAGGCCGTAGCTGACAGAGACACCTGCTCACACGCAGCATCTGATGAAGGCAAAAACACGACAGGACAGGGCGATACACAATCACAGCACGGTGAATTCTAAACAAGGAACCGACAGGACAGGAACGGAACACAAAGGAAGAAATAGGGACTCTAATCAGGGGAAAGGATCGGGAACAGGTGTGGGAAGACTAAATGATGATTAGGGGAATAGGAACAGCTGGGAGCAGGAACGGAACGATAGAGAGAAGAGAGAGCGAGAGAGTGAGAGAGGGAGGGGGAGAGAGAGGGATAGAAAGAGGGAAAGAACCTAATAAGACCAGCAGAGGGAAACGAATAGAATGGGGAGCACAGGGACAAGACATGATAATAAATGACAAACATGACAGGTGACAGTGGGCAGCCCTAGCATGTCCCTCTACCCAAAAAGGAAGTGGCCGATTGCATTCCATTTGTTACCCCAGGGCTCCGGTTATAAATAGGTATGGCTATTCTACTTGGTCAAATGCTTTCTCGACATCCAATGATGTCTGACATTTGTAAATTAATGCTTGTGTTTATTAAAACAAGTTTGGTCCGGCTTTGTTAAAGTTGGTAGACATCTTTCCAATCTCCTAGCTAGGATCTTAGATAAGAGCTGTCCACATTAATAAGGGACATAGACCAACAGCAAGAGCAGTCTTCGTTTGGTTTAGTTTTATTAAGAATGAGAGCAATATTAGCATGGTTTAAAGTGGGAGGGAATTCATCCCTGGCAAATTAGTCTGTATACAATCTGAGAAGGTTTTCCGCGACCGGGAGTCCCATGAGGTGGAGCACAATTGGCCCAGTATCAACCTGGTTAGGGGAGGGTTTGGCCCAGCATTGTCCGGGTTAGGGGGGGGTTTGGCCCAAATCAAATCAAATGTATTTATATAGCCCTTCGTACATCAGCTGATATCTCAAAGTGGTGTACAGAAACCCAGCCTAAAACCCCAATCAGCAAGCAATGCAGGTGTAGAAGCACGGTGGCTAGGAAAAACTCCCTAGAAAGGCCAAAACCTAGGAAGAAACCTAGAGAGGAACCAGGCTATGTAGGTTGGCCAGTCCTCTTCTGGCTGTGCCGGGTGGATATTATAACAGAACATGGCCAAGATGTACACATGTTCATAGATGACCAGCAAGGTCAAATAATAATAATCACAGGCAGAACAGTTGAAACTGGAGTTGAACTGGGGACAGCAAGGAGTCATCATGTCAGGTAGTCCTGAGGCATGGTCCTAGGGCTCAGGTCCTCCGAGAGAGAGAGAGAAAGAAAGAGAGAAAGAGAGAGAGAGAATTAGAGAGAGCATACTTAAATTCACACAGGACACCGGATAGGACAGGAGAAGTACTCCAGGTATAACAAACTGACCCTAGCTCCCCGACACATAAACTACTGCAGCATAAATACTGGAAGCTGAGACAGGAGGGGTCAGGAGACACTGTGGCCCCATCCGATGACACCCAGCGTCGTCCTGGTTAGGGCCGGGTTTTTCCAGCCGGGTTGTCCTTGTCCCATCACGCTTTAGCCACTCCTGTGGCGGGCTGGGCGCAATGCACGCTGACAGGGTTGCCATGTGTACGGTGTTTCCTCCGACACATTGGTGCTGGCTTCCGGGTTAAGCCAGCATTGTGTCAAGAAGCATTGGGGCTTGGCGTGGTCATGTTTCGGAGGATGCGCGGCTCTCGACCTTCGCCTCTCCCGAGTCCAACGGGAGTTCGTAACTACCAATTGGGGAGTAAAAGGGATACAAAAAGATGAAGAAAAGAAAAAGAAGAAAAAACATTGTTGGGAGAAAGGATTGCATGTCAGATTATTGCTGGAATCTGAGCTGTAGAGTGGCAGGTAGTAGTCCCTCATAATGGTATTATTCCCCTAGTGGTGAATAGTTCCACCTCCCAATTTATCCTTTAATAAATCCTCTTTTTGGATAGGGGGCAGCATTTTCATGTTTGGATAAATAGCGTGCCCAATTTCAACTTCCTGCTACTCATGCCAAGAATATAAGATATGCATAGTATTAGTTGATTTGGATGGAAAACACTCTGAAGTTTCTAAAACTGTTTGAATCATGTCTGTGAGTATAACAAAACTTATGTAGCAGGCAAAACCCAGAGGACTAACCATTCAGAATTTTTCTTTTTTGAGGTCACTGTCTATTCAATGTGTTTTCATTGGGAAATGAGATTTCTATGGCACTTGTTTGCATTTCCTACCTCTTCCACTGGATGTGACCAGTCTTTGGAAATAGGTTGAGGTTATTCCTTTGTGTAATGAAGAAGTACTGCCATCTTGAATTTGTGTCATTTGAAGTGTACTTTTTGAGAAGGCCCCTGACTGATTGTTGTCTTCCTGTATTGAACATAGATTGTCCCGTCTACAATTTGATCGATTATTAACGTTTAAAAATACCTAACGTTGTATTACAAAAGTAGTTTGAAATGTTTTGGCAAAGTTTACAGGTAACTTTTGAGATATTTTGGAGTGACGTTGCGCAAATTGGAAGCTGTTTTTTTCTGGATCAAACCCGCCAAATAAATTGACATTTTGGATATATTTTGACGGAATTAATCAAGCAAAAGGACCATTTGTGATGTTTATGGGACATATTGGAGTACCAACAAAAGAAGCTTGTCAAAGGTAAGGCATGATTTATATTTTATTTCTGCGTTTTGTGTTGCGCCTGCAGGGTTGAAATATGCTACTCTCTCTTTGTTTACTGTTGTACTATCATCAGATAATAGCTTCTTATGCTTTCGCCGAAAAGCCTTTTTGAAAAATGACATGTTGGCTGGATTCACAACGAGTGTAGCTTTAATTAGGTATTTTACATGTGTGATTTAATGAAAGTTTTAATTTTATAGTATTTTATTTGAATTTGGCACTCTGCATTTTCCCTGGCAATTGGCCAGGTGGGACATTTGTGCCCCGCCTATCCCAGAGAGGTTGTTAATGTATGTATAGTGTCTGGTGCATGTCTTTACCAGTCTTGATAGGAGTCGACTTGGATTATTTCCTTGTTCGTATAATCTGTGTCTTCCTGGAAAATAGATATTTCTGCTTCATCTGTAAACAGACGGTCTAATGCTGATCTTGCTTGAAATTTTTGGATGAATTCCTTTTAAATGAATCTTCAAATTGCCTTACTTTTAACTTTAAGTCCAACTGTAGTTTAAATATTTTCTTTCTTTTAGCTGCAACATAGGGAACTAATATTCCCTGTAATAACTGTCTTGTCTGCTTCCCAAATCATTGACGGAGATACGCTGGGGGCTGTCATTGTTCTCCATAGAGAGATTCTGTGGATTCTTTAAAAAAGGCAGTGAATTCAGGTGTGTTAAAAAGCATAGGGTGAAGACATGTTAGGTTCTGAATGAACCTATCAAAACTCACAGACGCTTCGTGAAGCTCAAACCCAGTTTATTCCCCCATTGGGTCATACAGCTGCATAAGACGAAGACATGATTCCACCAGTGATAGTATATATACAGCAATTTGGGCGACGTCCCTCTATCTCTCTAAACATGACATCTTTATTTTCTAGCCAGGAAATTAAGTGATGCAGGCCATAAACTGTTCCTTCTCCTTTAATGTGACCTGACCTGATCTTGACCCCCTTCCTCACTAAACCACATCTCTCCATCCTTATCAGTGCCTGCCACATGCGATTGCCCTTCCTTTACTCATTACATTCCTCCTTCAGATAACCACTAACTTCTGGTGAAGCCCCTAGACTATAGCACTCAATATTTCAATAGAATACCTGATAATTGACAATATTCCAAGTTTAGAATTCATCAAACGTCACCTTCTGTTAGATGGATCCCTGTAAACTGGGTGAATTAATATGCTGGGAATGGTCCAACAGACAGGCGATACCTATATCACGAGACTGGATTCTGTCTAAAACTAGTTGTGAAGTTAGGAAAGGGTCAACCGTAGAAAAAGGTTTATGTCTGACGGAATAAAAAGTGAAGTCATTTGGATACATCATAAAGACAAGATATCGTCACAAATATCAAATGATCATCTGATACATGCCTCTTAGGTGGCAGGATGGGGCTTGGGTGGGTGTTGTAGTGGGGGTTGGGCCTGATGGTCTCTCACAGCCCAGGCACATTCGTTGCTGTCATGTTGAGGTCCTTGCTGCAGGGTTGGGGGGCAGGTGGGGCATAGGCATGGTCTGGTGGGACCTATATAGGGTGTGGCCAGCGTTAGTTTTGTGGTGTGGCTGGTTATGCTGTGGTCTGGGAGGGAGTCTCGCAGGTCTATGCTGGATGCTCATCACTCTGTTGCTACTGTGGGAGGTGCTGGGGCTGAGTGTGATGTCTTTCTCTCTCTCTCTCTCTCTCTGTCATTTCTACCAAAGGAGGGGGGACACATCTGATGTGATCTGGAGGTTCTGGCACAGCGTGAGGTCCTATAATTCTCTCTACTACACACCCTGGTGAAGGGTGATGCACAGCGTGAGGCCCTATAATTCTCTCTCTACTACACACCCTGGTGAAGGGTGATGCACAGCGTGAGTGTTATGCAGGTGAATGAGGACCCAAAAGCGACTTGGCGAAAACAGAGTTTTTAATCCAGTAAAGTTACTTTACAAACAAAAGGCATAATACTACTCGTAATGACGAGAACAGACTGGAGACTTGATCAAGAACTGCAGGTTGCCTCGGGAAGGCACTTGAACGTAGCAGACTCAGACACCTGCTCACCACGCAGCATCTGAGGGAAACACGACACGACAGGGCAATACATAGACACAGCACGGTGAATAATAGACAAGGATCCGACAGGGCAGGAACGGAAAACAAGGAGAGAAATAGGGACTCTAATCAGGGAAAAGAATAGGGAACAGGTGTGGGAAGACTAAATGATTGATTAGGGGAATAGGAACAGCTGGGAGCAGGAACGGAACGATAGAGAGAAGAGAGAGCGAGAGAGTGAGAGAGGGAGGGGGAGAGAGAGGGATAGAAAGAGGGAAAGAACCTAATAAGACCAGCAGAGGGAAACGAATAGAAGGGAAAGCACAGGGACAAGACATGATAATCAATGACAAAACATGACAGTACCCCCCACTCACCGAGCGCCTCCTGGCGCACTCGAGAGGAATCCTGGCGGCAACGGAGGAAATCATCAATAAGTGAACGGTCCAGCACGTCCCGAGACGGAACCCAACTCCTCTCCTCAGGACCGTAACCCTCCCAATCCACTAAGTATTGGTGACCCCGTCCCCGAGAACGCATGTCCATGATCTTACGTACCTTGTAAATAGGTGCGCTCTCGACAAGGACGGGAGGGGGGAGGGAAGACGAACGGGAGTGCGAAGAAAGGGCTTGACACAGGAGACATGGAAGACAGGATGGACGCGACGAAGATGTCGCGGAAGAAGCAGTCGCACAGCGACAGGATTGACGACCTGGGAGACACGGAACGGACCAATGAACCGCGGAGTCAACTTACGAGAAGCTGTCGTAAGAGGAAGGTTGCGAGTGGAAAGCCACACTCTCTGGCCGCAACAATACCTTGGACTCTTAATCCTGCGTTTATTGGCGGCTCTCACAGTCTGTGCCCTGTAACGGCAAAGTGCAGACCTCACCCTCCTCCAGGTGCGCTCACAACGTTGGACAAACGCTTGAGCGGAGGGAACGCTGGACTCGGCAAGCTGGGATGAGAACAGAGGAGGCTGGTAACCCAGACTACTCTGAAACGGAGATAACCCGGTAGCAGACGAAGAAAGCGAGTTGTGAGCGTATTCTGCCCAGGGGAGCTGTTCTGCCCAAGACGCAGGGTTTCTGAAAGAAAGGCTGCGTAGTATGCGACCAATCGTCTGATTGGCCCTCTCTGCTTGACCGTTAGACTGGGGATGAAACCCGGAAGAGAGACTGACGGACGCACCAATCAAACGACAGAACTCCCTCCAAAACTGTGACGTGAATTGCGGGCCTCTGTCTGAAACGGCGTCTAACGGGAGGCCATGAATTCTGAACACATTCTCGATGATGATTTGTGCCGTCTCCTTAGCGGAAGGAAGTTTAGCGAGGGAATGAAATGTGCCGCCTTAGAGAACCTATCGACAACCGTAAGAATCACAGTCTTCCCCGCAGACAAAGGCAGACCGGTAATGAAGTCTAGGGCGATGTGAGACCATGGTCGAGAAGGAATGGGGAGCGGTCTGAGACGACCGGCAGGAGGAGAGTTACCCGACTTAGTCTGCGCGCAGTCCGAACAAGCAGCCACGAAGCGGCGCGTGTCACGCTCCTGAGTCGGCCACCAAAAGCGCTGGCGAATAGACGCAAGAGTGCCTCGAACACCGGGATGACCAGCTAACTTGGCAGAGTGAGCCCACTGAAGAACAGCCAGACGAGTGGAAACAGGAACGAAAAGGAGGTTACTAGGACAAGCGCGCGGCGACGCAGTGTGCGTGAGTGCTTGCTTAACCTGTCTTTCAATTCCCCAGACTGTCAACCCGACAACACGCCCATAAGGAAGAATCCCCTCGGGATCAGTAGAAGCCACAGAAGAACTAAACAGACGGGATAAGGCATCAGGCTTGGTGTTCTTGCTACCCGGACGGTAAGAAATCACAAACTCGAAACGAGCGAAAAACAACGCCCAACGAGCTTGACGGGCATTAAGTCGTTTGGCAGAACGGATGTACTCAAGGTTCTTATGGTCTGTCCAAACGACAAAAGGAACGGTCGCCCCCCTCCAACCACTGTCGCCATTCGCCTAGGGCTAAGCGGATGGCGAGCAGTTCACGGTTACCCACATCATAGTTGCGCTCAGATGGCGACAGGCGATGAGAAAAATAAGCGCAAGGATGAACCTTATCGTCAGACTGGAAGCGCTGGGATAGAATGGCTCCCACGCCTACCTCTGAAGCGTCAACCTCGACAATGAATTGTCTAGTGACGTCAGGAGTAACGAGGATAGGAGCGGACGTAAAACGTTCTTTTAGAAGATCAAAAGCTCCCTGGGCGGAACCGGACCACTTAAAACACGTCTTGACAGAAGTAAGAGCTGTGAGAGGGGCAGCAACTTGACCGAAATTACGAATGAAACGCCGATAGAAATTAGCGAAACCTAAAAAGCGCTGCAACTCGACACGTGACCTTGGAACGGGCCAATCACTGACAGCTTGGACCTTAGCGGAATCCATCTGAATGCCTTCAGCGGAAATAACGGAACCGAGAAAAGTAACGGAGGAGACATGAAAGAGCACTTCTCAGCCTTTACGTAGAGACAATTCTCTAAAAAGGCGCTGTAGAACACGTCGAACGTGCTGAACATGAATCTCGAGTGACGGTGAAAAAATCAGGATATCGTCAAGATAGACAAAAACAAAGATGTTCAGCATGTCTCTCAGAACATCATTAACTAATGCCTGAAAAACAGCTGGCGCATTGGCGAGACCAAACGGCAGAACCCGGTACTCAAAATGCCCTAACGGAGTGTTAAACGCCGTTTTCCACTCGTCCCCCTCTCTGATGCGCACGAGATGGTAAGCGTTACGAAGGTCCAACTTAGTAAAGCACCTGGCTCCCTGCAGAATCTCGAAGGCTGATGACATAAGGGGAAGCGG